>NC_092166.1:84235853-84270853 GCF_045791955.1 Oncorhynchus clarkii lewisi | reverse complement strand
TCTTCTTTTGAGAGCTTCTTCTTCTTTTGAGAGCTTCTTCTTCTTCTTTTGAAAGCTTCTTCTTCTTCTTCTTTTGAGAGCTTCTTCTTCTTCTTCTTTTGAGAGCTTCTTCTTCATCTTTTGAGAGCTTCTTCTTCTTTGAGAGCTTCTTCTTCTTCTTTTGAGAGCTTCTTCTTCTTCTTTTGAGAGCTTCTTCTTTTGAGAGCTTCTTCTTCTTCTTTTGAGAGCTACTTCTTCTTTTGAGAGCTTCTTCTTTTGAGAGCTTCTTCTTCTTCTTTTGAGAGCTACTTCTTCTTTTGAGAGCTTCTTCTTCTTCTTCTTCTTTTGAGAGTTTCTTCTTCTTTTGAGAGCTTCTTCTTCTTCTTTTGAGAGCTTCTTCTTCTTCTTCTTCTTTTGAGAGCTTCTTCTTCTTCTTTTGAGAGCTTCTTCTTCTTCTTTTGAGAGCTTCTTCTTCTTCTTTTTGAGAGCTTCTTCTTCTTCTTCTTCTTTTGAGAGCTTCTTCTTCTTCTTCTTCTTCTTTTGAGAGCTTCTTCTTCTTCTTCTTTTGAGAGCTTCTTCTTCTTCTTTTGAGAGCTTCTTCTTCTTCTTTTGAGAGCTTCTTCTTCTTCTTCTTCTTCTTTTGAGAGCTTCTTCTTCTTCTTTTGAGAGCTTCTTCTTTTGAGAGCTTCTTCTTCTTTATTTTTGAGAGCTTCTTCCTTTTTTAATTGAATTTTTCTCTTTCTGTGCTTGATAATGCTTTAGCTAAATAACATGTCAATGGAGAGGTTTGATTTAAATCCTTTTAACGAGAACATGTTTATTCATTTCGTAGTTGCTTCCTGTTTTGGCGAAAATGAACCCTATTTTCAATGCTTGGCTCTATTCCTTTGGGAACGAGTTCTACAGAGGAGGGGTGTGGCAGTTCCTGACTGGCCAGAAGTTTACAGAGCCCGTCGTTGTGAAGTTAAAAGGAAGATAAAGGAAGTTATTGTTAGTTACAGTCATATATATAGAACGGTCAGAGTTTCTATGCCCATTCTACTCATTCGAATTCTATGGTTACAGTACCATACATAGAATTAGAATGTTCCATGTTCCATTCAACCATTCTAATTCTATGGTTACAGTACCATACATAGAATTAGAATGTTCCATGTTCCATTATACTCATTCTAATTCTATGGTTACAGTACCATACAGGCCATAGAATTAGAATGTTCCATGTTCCATTCAACCATTCAAATTCTATGCTAAAGACCATATTCAAACAACAACATCATCATCATACACTCTCATTGCAGTAGGTTTCACATTGGAAGAATGCTATCTGTACAAGGTTGTAAAGTAAATCTCAATTGTTTATTTAGTTGGTTTGGGATACCATATGCCAATGTAGCTTGTCAATAGAGATATGGTGATTGTCCATTCAAATAGACTTTGGGGAGAGGCACCTGTTCTTAGGTTGAATGATGTATCATGATTTACTAGAGATGATTGACTAGACACTCATTGACCTATGTTTTAGTAGAAATACCACAGTGCTCTTAAAATGACATGTTCATGTTGAGTGATTTTTTGAAGGAAGTATCAGTGTAATCAACTTAAAGTGGATGAGACTGAATTTTAGTGGAGTCATGATAATGTAAAACATATTTTATATCCAATAGCTTTACTTCTAGAACTTTCCCTGATGTCCTCCTCTGATCACTGTCAATAAACACAGCGAGGTGTGCTGCCATGTGCTGCTCTTCAATCTGACTCAACTGTCCATGGAAATGATGGGATGCTCAACACGCTTTACTGTACAGCTGTAAATGATGAGTGACTTAGTCTTCAGACTTCAAAAGAGCTATAGCTGCCAGACCTGGGTTCAAATATCAGACTACAAAAAGAGCTATACCTACCAGACCTGGGTTCAAATATCAGACTACAAATAGAGCTATAGCTGCTAGACCTGGGTTCAAATACTATTTAAAATCTCTAAAGTACCTTAAGCGTTTACTTTAGCCTGCCCGGAGTGCCAGATGAGCGAGGTTTACTTTTATGCTACTATTTCATTGGTTCCATTGTGCCAGGCAAGCTCAATCAAGCCCGGCTAATTAGTATTTGACATTAAATATTATTTGAAGCCAGTTCTGATTTATTAAGCAAGCCATTTCATGCTATGGTGGTGGTTGTCTAGTTGGGTCTCCTGGACCCTGTGGGGTATTATGGTTGTGTCTCAAATGGCATCTTATTACCTATGGGCCCTAGCCAAAAGTAGTGCACTATATAGGACATATGGTTCCATTGGGGACAGCTGAAACCCCTGACTGTACAGTGCCTTCAGAAAGTATTCACACCCCGTGACTTTTTCCACGTTTTGTTGTGTTACAGCCTTGATTTAAAATAGATGAAATGTAGATTTTTTTTTTGTCGCTGGCCTACACACAATACCCCATTATGTCAAAGTGGAATTATGTTTTTTGAAAATGTTTACAAATTAATAAAAATGAAAATATGAAATGTCTTGAGTCAGTAAGTATACAACCCCTTTGTGATGGCAAGCCTAAATAAGTTCAGGAGTAAAAAAAAATGTGCTTAAAAAGTCACGCAATTAGTTGTATGGACAATAATAGTGTTTTTGAACGACTACCCTCATCTTTGCACCCCCACACATGCAATTATCTGCCTCAGTCGAGCAGTGAATTTGAAACAACCAGGGAGGGTTTCCAATGCCTCGCAAAGAGAAGCACCTATTGGTAGATGGATAAAAATAGAAAACAAGCAGACATTGGAGCATGGTGAAGTTGTCAATTACACTTTGGAAGGTGTACCAATACAGTGCTTTGCAACAGTATTCATCCCCCTTGGCGTTTTTCCTATTTTGTTGCATTACAACCTATAATTTAAATGTATTTTTATTTGAATTTCATGTAATGGACAAACACAAAATAGTCCAAATTGGTGAAGTGAAATGAAAAAAGTAACTTGTTTCAAAAGACTGTAAAAAAAGAAAACATGTAAAAGTGGTGCCATTATTTTGGCAGTTACATGTATGCATGTACACTACCAGTCAAAAGTTTGGTCTACGTATTCACCTCCTTTGCTATGAAGCCCCTAAATAAGATCTGGTGCAACCAATTTCCTTCAGAAGTCACAGAATTAGTTAGACTGCACACAAGTGGACTTTATTTAAGTGTCACATGATCTCAGTATATTTACACCTGTTCTGAAAAGGCCCCAGAGTCTGCAACACCACTAAGCAAGTGGCACCATAAAGACCAAGAAGCTCTCCAAACAGGTCAGGGACAAAGTTGTGGAGAAGTACCGATCAGGGTTGGGTTATGATAAAATATCTGAAACTTTGAAAATCCCAGTCACTACAAAGATAAAGGCGTCATTCCTTACTCAGTTCCCGGAGGGGAAGGAAACCGCTCAGGGATTTCACCATGAAGCCTATGGTGACTTTAAAACAGTTACAGAGTGATAGGAGAAAACTGAGGATGGATCAACAACATTGTAGTTACTCCACAATACTAACCTAATTGACAGAGGGAAAATAAGGAAGCTTGTACAGACTACAAAGCATGCATCCTGTTTGCAACAAGGAACTAAAGTAATACTTCAAAAAATGTTTCAAGCAATTCACTTTCTGTCCTGAATACAAAGTGTTATGATTGTGGAAAATCAAATACAACACATTACCACAGTACCACACTCAATTTTTTCAAGCATAGTGGTAGCTGCATCATGTTATGGGTATGCTTGTAAACTTTAAGGACAGGAGAGTTTTTCAGGATAAAAAAGAAAGGGAATTGAGCTAAGCACAGGCAAAATCCTAGAGGAAAAGCTGATTCAGTCTGCTTTCCACCAGACACTGGGAGATTAATATTGGCAAACCTTTATTAATTCAGGCTGGAACACAACAAAATGTGGAATAAGTCAAGGGGTAGGAATTTATAATAACTTTCTGAAGGCACTGTGTGTAGCAGCGTCTTTCTGTGGAGAAGTATTCTCTAAGTAACTTTAGTGTGGAGAAGAATGATCATCCTTGAAGGAAATGGAGAAAACCACTCACGGAGGAAGTTTGTGAATGACCAACGCTCCCCGAAAGAGCAACAGGGATTAAGTCAAGGTACTTAGTCTTACAATGTGTTACAACAAGTTACCCCTATGTATTCTGGAGTAAATGGCTCACTTCAGTCGAAGAACCGAGCTAGATTAAACCTAATAATAATAATGTTTGGTGTTATTGAATGTGTTTTTGTTCTAATATTTAATAATAAATAACATTTAGCAGATAGTTTTGTCCAAAGCGACTGACAGTCATAAACGTTAGACCTTATGTCAAATACAGTACATCTACTCTATGGCAGTAGTTGACAATATTATGTTTCTCTGTTTGGACGGGTTCCTTTTCTACTCACAATTATGTGTTCTAGTGATGTAAGGCTAAGTAAGCAGGTCAGACAGACATCAACACGGCGGTGTAATGGCCTAGCGCCTGTCACTGTGTCGTCTGAGCTGCTCAACACGGAGTCTCCAGTCCTGAAATAAACTATGGGAGTGGAGTGGACTACTGCAGCTCTTAAGTCCCTGTCACAGCAGCCCTGTGTGGCATAGCACCAGGGCAATGTCAGAGCCACTTCATCCAGTCATCAGGCTTGTGTCACAAATGGCAAGCTGTTCCCTTTATAGTGCACTACTATTGACGAGTGGTGCACTATAAAGGGGAAAGGGATCCCATTTGAGATGCAGGCTGCAAATAGACGAGAGCTTTCCTCTGGGGGGGGGGGGGGGGGGGGGGGGGGGCTTCTCCTAACTCACCTGAATGTTAGTTTGGCAGGTTCAGAGAAACCTGTTGACCAATGAAAAGGAAGCACTCAAAGTACTATGAGAAAGTAAACTGACTCCACACGGACGTTACAGGATGTTGCAGGTTGACAGATTGATGCAACCAACCATTCTGTGGGGAAATAAATCAAGCCTGACTATATTTTAATACATTAAGTATTATTATTATTATTATTATTATAACCATCTGTTCCTTGCTGGTTTTTTTTGGCATTTACATTGTCTTAGAATTATTATTTTTTGGGCATTTTTAGCATTATCCACATTATCCGAGCATTATGTCCAAATGTTTAACAGGACAACAATAACATTATTGTACCTTGTTATACAAATTGGGCAACTTCTGGCATACAAAATACAGTTCTGAGATTAATTTTGGTGAGAGCATGACTGGTGGTAATGACAGAATGCCAACTAGATTAGCTAGTAATAATCCGGATTAATCAAAAAAACAGATTTAATTCATCTCAAAATGATTTATTTTGTTATTTTTAATACAGCCACACACATGCTCCCCAGACCTTTAATGCTTAGTTTGATTGTGTAGCGTAGTTACATGGTCGATAGCTGCAGCGTAATCTACTCAACGGATGAGCGTCATACGTCATACAATATGTGTCCCAAATGACCCTACGGAATTCCTGGTCACAAGAAAAAAAAAAACTCAAACAGGAAGTACCAGTGACGCGTTCAATACAGAAGTGGTTGCTGCCTTCAGAATGTATTTACACCCTTGGACTTTTTCTACATTTTGTTGTGTTACAGCCTGAATTTAAAATGGATTAAATATATTTTTATTTTTGTGTCACTGGCCTACACACAATACCCCATAATGTCAAAGATGAAATGATGTTAAATTCATAAAACATTAAATGTCTTGAGTCAATGAGTATTCAACCCCTTTGTTATGGTAAGCCCAAATACAGTAGGTTAAGGGCTTAAAATATACTCAAAAGTTACATAATAAGTTGCATGGACTCTCTGTGCAATAATTAACGTGATTTTTTAAATGATCACCTCATCTCTGTACCCCACACATACACATACACTATCTGTAAGGTCCCTCAGTCAAGCAGTGAATTTCAAACACAGATTCAGCCACAAAGACCAGGGAGGTTTTCCAATGACTTACAAAGGGCACCTATTGGTAGATGGGAATAAATAAGCATGGTAAATGATTAAACTTTGGATGGTGTATCAATACACCCAGTCACCACAAAGATACAAGGGTCCTTCCTAACTCAGTTGCCGGAGAGGAAGGAAACCGCTCAGGGATTTCACCATGAGGCCAATGGTGACTTTAAAACAGTTACAAAGTTTAATGACTGTGATAGGAGAAAACTAAGGATGGATCAACATCATTGTAGTTATTCCACAATACTAACCTAAATTACAGAGTAAAAAGAAGGAGCTTGTACAGAATAAAAATATTATATTGCCGACTTTTAAACAGGTTAAAATTCACATAGACGCATAGACCAGCTGCCAAGTGTCACTGACATTTTCAACCTCTCCCTGACCCAGTCTGTAATACTTACATGTTTCAAGCAGACCACCATAATCTCTGTGCTCAAGAACACCAAGGTAACCTGTCTATCGCCCTGTAGCACTCACATGAAATGCTTTGAAAGGCTGGTCATGGCTCACATCACTTCACTTCTCATACCACCCCAACAGATCCAAAGATGGCACAGTCTCTTTTCCACTCTACACTGCCTTTTTCCACTTGGACAAAAGGAACACCTATGTGCGAATGCAGTTCATTGATTACAGCTCAGTGTTCAACACCATAGTGTCCTCAAAGCTCATCATTAAGCTAAGGACCCTGGGACTTAACACCTCCCTCTGCAACGGGATCCTGGATATCCTGACGGGCCATCCCCAGGTGGTGAGGGTACGCAACAACACACCCACCACGCTGATCCTCAACACAGGGGCCCCTCAGGGGTGCGTACTTAGTCCCCTCCTGTACTGTTATAGCTACATACTGTTATAACTACACATAGCTACATACTGTTATAACTACATAACTACACATAACTACATACTGTTATAACTACATACTGTTATAACTACATACTGTTATAACTACATACTGTTATAACTACACATAGCTACATACTGTTATAACTACATATTGTTATAACTACACATAGCTACATATTGTTATAACTACACATAGCTACATATTGTTATAACTACACATAGCTACATACTGTTATAACTACATATTGTTATAACTACATATTGTTATAGCTACATACTGTTATAACTACATACTGTATCCACACATCTACCTAACTATGCTGTGCTACATTTACCTGGAGTCATGCTAGGGCATGCTAGGGCATGCTAAGGCATGCTAGGTCATGCTAGGGCATGCTAGGGCATGCTAGGTCATGCTAGGGCATGCTAAGGCATGCTAGGGCATGCTAAGGCTTGCTGAGGTGGGGTTTAAATCAGGCGGATTAACAGGCACTTCTTAGAAACAGACCTTAAATTGTGAGCAGGGAAGTTAACGCAAAACACTGTCAGACTAAATACAGAACTGTCTACTGGCTGAGGTGTGGACTACTCGTCTAAGTCCATTAGCAGACCCTATTCACTGTGCACGGACCACTGTGCACTGACTACTGTGCACAGACTAAACTCAGAGGCCAGAAGGGTCTGTATGGGCTCTGGTCAAATGCAAAGGCATTTTGTGCAATGCACCCAGCACCTGTCAGAGCCTATAGCGGTCTGGCCAAATGAAACGCACTTATACAAGGAAATAGAGTGTTATTTTGAGTCTTCACATTGAAGGGAACCTTTCACATAGCACTATAATTAGATGATAAGACTTGCCTCTTAGCAGACACGTACAGTACTTTAGAGTTAAACCTTGGCAATACCAGAGCTAGATTATCACCCGCTGAGCCACACAGACAGGAGCAGATCCTCACATACACATGGTACATTCTACAACCAGATGACTGCTTGACTTGTTTATTCTGGTGAGTTGGAACCCTCTGCAACTCAATGGGGTCAAAGAGGACCAACTGTCAACTCAATGGGGTCAAAGAGGACCAGCTGTCAACTCAATGGGGTCAAAGAGGACCAGCTGTCAACTCAATGGGTTCAAAGAGGACCAACTGTCAACTCAATGGAGTCAAAGAGGACCAGCTGTCAACTCAATGGGGTCAAAGACGACCAGCTGTCAACTCAATGGGGTCAAAGACGACCAGCTGTCAACTCAATGGGGTCAAAGAGGACCAGCTGTCAACTCAATGGGGTCAAAGACGACCAGCTGTCAACTCAATGGGGTCAAAGAGGACCAGCTGTCAACTCAATGGGGTCAAAGAGGACCAACTGTCAACTCAATGGAGTCAAAGAGGACCAACTGTCAACTCAATGGGGTCAAAGAGGACCAACTGTCAACTCAATGGAGTCAAAGAGGACCAGCTGTCAACTCAATGGGGTCAAAGAGGACCAACTGTCAACTCAAAGGAGTCAAAATAACTACTACAACAGAACACACACACACACACACACACACACACACACGCACACACACACACACACACACACACACACACACACACACACACACACACACACACACACACACACAGAGAGATGAGAGATAGCACATGGATTAATATCTGGTATTTAAATTAGATTAAATATAATATACATATATAATGGACTCATAAACCAATAGAAAATGTGGACATTTTAAAAGAGGCTTTATACAGAGACGTGGACGTGTTCTAGGTCCTCAATGGCAGCTGATTCCCATTATGTGCATTGCATATATTTGGTACAGTCGGCATGCATAAGACCTTGGTCAACACATATGCAGTAGTCCTATTTATAACTCAGTAGTCCTATTTATAACTCAGTAGTCCTATTTATAACTCAGTAGTCCTACTTATAACTCAGTAGTCCTATTTATAACTCAGTAGTCCTATTTATAACTCAGTAGTCCTATTTATAACTCAGTAGTCCTATTTATAACTTAGTGGTCCTATTTATAACTCAGTAGTCCTATTTATAACTTAGTAGTTCTATTTATAACTTAGTGGTCCTATTTATAACTCAGTAGTCCTATTTATAACTTAGTAGTCCTATTTATAACTTAGTAGTCTTATTTATAACTTAGTAGTCCTATTTATAACTCAGTAGTCCTATTTATAACTCAGTAGTCCTATTTATAACTTAGTGGTCCTATTTATAACTCAGTAGTCCTATTTATAACTCAGTAGTCCTATTTATAACTCAGTAGTCCTATTTATAACTCAGTAGTCCTATTTATAACTTAGTAGTCTTATTTATAACTTAGTAGTCCTATTTATAACTCAGTAGTCCTATTTATAACTCAGTGGTCCTATTTATAACTTAGTAGTCCTATTTATAACTCAGTAGTCCTATGTGTCTCTAGGATGTGTTTAGGATGTGTCTCTAGGATGTGTCTAGGATGTGTCACTAGGATGTGTCTAGGATGTGTCTAGGATGTGTCTCTAGGATGTGTCTCTAGGATGTGTCTCTAGGATGTGTCTAGGATGTGTCTCTTGGATGTCTCTAGGATGTATCTAGGATGTGTCTCTAGGATGTGTCTAGGATGTGTCTAGGATGTGTCTCTAGGATGTGTCTCTAGGATGTCTCTCTAGGATGTCTCTAGGATGTGTCTCTAGGATGTGTCTAGAATGTGTCTAGGATGTGTCTAGTATGTGTCTAGGATGTGTCTCTAGGATGTGTCTAGGATGTGTCTCTAGGATGTGTCTCTGGGATGTGTGTAGGATGTCTCTAGGATGTGTCTAGGATGTGTGTCTAGGATGTGTCTAGGATGTGTCTAGGATGTATGTAGGATGTCTCTCTAGGATGTGTCTCTAGGATGTCTCTAGGATGTGTCTAGGATGTGTCTAGGATGTGTGTAGGATGTCTTCTAGGATGTGTCTAGGATGTATGTAGGATGTCTTCTAGGATGTGTCTAGGATGTCTCGAGGATGTGTCTCTAGGATGTCTCTAGGATGTGTCTAGGATGTCTCTAGGATGTGTCTCTATGATGTGTCTAGGATGTCTCTAGGATGTGTCTCTAGGATGTGTCTCTAGGATGTGTGTCTCCCGCAGGACCAACAATGCTGCTTATCATCCGATGCCAAAGATCAACCTTAATCCACCTTTAAACATCCCGGTGCTCAGTTTCAACTGGGTTCACAGTGACAGGAGACAGATTGCTGAAAGTCTTTCAGTACAGTAGTGTTGTTGTAGGGATGTATCCCAAATGGCACCCTAGTGCACTAACTAATGAATGGTGAGTCAGGAATAGGCCTTCAGGAGATGTACCATTTGAATTACGCCCTGATCCACACAGAGAGAACGGCCGCGTTCTGAATAATTAGCATTTTTAGATATGCGAAATAATAAAGCTTAATAGGTTGTGAAATGTCTAATGTTTAGTATTCTTTAAAATGCTAGCATGTCATACTAATTTTTGGCGTTTAATCTAGTAGAATTTGCTGCACACTATTGAGGAAGACAATCATATTTGGGGACTCACGTGTGTCTGACTACAGCTGATTTTAATGGTTTGATTGAAATCCACCCTGTGGTAGGCTACATCAGTTTATAATATAACTAACTATAAAACCTCTTAGGGCTAGGGGGCAGTGTTCAGAAGTTCGGATAAATAACGTGCCCAAAGTAAACTGCTTGTTACTCAGGCCCAGAAGCTAGGATATGCATATAATTGGTAGCATTAGAATAGAAAACACTCTGAACATTTCTAAAACTGTTAAAATAATGTCTGTGAGTATAACAGAACTGATATTGCAGGTGAAAAACAGTATTGTACATCAGTTTATAATATAACTAGCTTTAAATCAAATCAAATCAAATCAAATTTTATTTGTCACATACACATGGTTAGCAGATGTTAATGCGAGTGTAGCGAAATGCTTGTGCTTCTAGTTCCGACAATGCAGTAATAACCAACAAGTAATCTAACTAACAATTCCAAAACTACTGTCTTGTACACAGTGTGAGGGGATAAAGAATATGTACATAAGGATATATGAATGAGTGATGGTACAGAGCAGCATAGGCAGATACAGTAGATTGTATCGAGTACAGTATATACATATGAGATGAGTATGTAAACAAAGTGGCATAGTTAAAGTGGCTAGTGATACATGTATTACATAAGGATACAGTCGATGATATAGAGTACAGTATATACGTATGCATATGAGATGAATAATGTAGGGTAAGTAACATTATATAAGGTAGCATTGTTTAAAGTGGCTAGTGATATATTTACATCATTTCCCATCAATTCCCATTATTAAAGTGGCTGGAGTTGAGTCAGTGTCAGTGTGTTGGCAGCAGCCACTCAATGTTAGTGGAATCATGGAATCATACAGCAATATACAGTATACACAAACAAAACTTGTGTTAAAGAAGTGACTCAATACCTTTTGTAAGAAATACTTCTTTTTTTTGGAGATTAAGGATGGAGTATAATCTGGATTAGGTCATATTTGCGTCACTAGGATTTTAGAGAGTCTCCTGCTCTAATTCATTAAACCACTCTCTCTCTCTCACACATACACACACACAGACACACAAGACACACGCACGCACGCACACACACACACACACACACACACAAACAAACACACACACACACACGCGCACACATGCACACGCCTCCGCACAATCTCAAATTCTTTCACTCACTCACTCTTTTCTTTTCTTCAGATAGAGAGAGATTGGAGGATGACAGTGGGGTCAAGTACACAGAGATGTTGCATCAAAGGACAGTAGGTCGATAGATTCCAACCAATGCCAACACGGTCTGCATGTGTGCCAAAGGCTGTGGCATTATTGCTACGGGGGGGCAGGCAGCCTAGCGGTTAGAGAGAAGAGCCACCAACCTGAGTCTGACGGGAGAAATCTAGCGGGAAGTGAGCCGGCAACTGGAGGTTTTCTGGTATCAAATCGTAGATGTCATTGCCTGCCGTTGTGCCCTTGAGCAAGGCACTTCACCACCCACAACAACTGCTCCACAGCACCCAGTGTGGCAGTCCCCTGCTCCAACCTCTCCAGCTTTTTCCCCGTCAAGAGACTGAAAATATTTGGAATGGGTCCCCAGATCCTGAAAAATGTTCTACAGCTGCACCATCGAGAGCATCCTGACCGGTTGCATTACCGCCTGGTATGGCAACTGCTTGGCATCCGACTGTAAGGCGCCACAGAGGGTAGTGCGTATAGCCCAGCACATCACTGGGGCCGAGCTTCCTGCCATCCAGGACCTATATACTAGGCGTGTCAGAGAAGGGCCCAAACAACGGTCAAAGACTCCAGTCACCCAAGTTGTAGACTGTTCTCTCTGCACGGCAAGCGGTACCGGAGTGCCAAGTCTAGGTCCAAAAAGCTCCTTAACAGCTTCTACCCCAAAGCCATAAGACTGCTGAACAATTAATCAAATGGCCACCTGGACAATTTGCATTGACACCGCCCCTCCCACCTTTGTTTTCACACTGTTGCTACTTGCTGTTTATAATCTATGCATAGTCACTTCACCCCTACCTACATGTACAAATTACCTCGACTAACCTGCTCCCCCGCACATTGACTCTGTACCGGTACCCCCTGTATATAGCCTCCACATTGACTCTGTACCGGTACCCCTGTATATAGCCTCCACATTGACTCTGTACCGGTACCTCCTGTATATAGCCCCCGCATTGACTCTGTACAGGGACCCCCTGTATTTAGCCTCCACATTGACTCTGTACCGGTACCCCTGTATATAGCCTCCACATTGACTCTGTACAAGGACCCCCTGTATATAGCCTCCACATTGACTCTGTACCGGTACCCCTGTATATAGCCTCCACATTGACTCTGTACTGGTACCCCCTGTATATAGCCTCCACATTGACTCTGTACCGGTACCCCCTGTATATAGCCTCCACATTGACTCTGTACCGGTACCCCCTGTATATAGCCTCCACATTGACTCTGTACCGGTACCCCCTGTATATAACCTCCACATTGACTCTGTACCGGTACCCCCTGTATATAGCCTCCACATTGACTTTGTACAGGGACCCCCTGTATATAGCCTCCACATTGACTCTGTACCGGTACCCCCTGTATATAGCCTCCACATTGACTCTGTACCGGTACCCCCTGTATATAGCCTCCACATTGACTCTGTACCGGTACCCCCTGTATATAACCTCCACATTGACTCTGTACCGGTACCCCCTGTATATAGCCTCCACATTGACTTTGTACAGGGACCCCCTGTATATAGCCTCCACATTGACTCTGTACCGGTACCCCCTGTATATAGCCTCCACATTGACTCTGTACCGTAACACCCTGTATATAGCCTCCACATTGACTCTGTACCGGTACCCCCTGTATATAGCCTCCACATTGACTCTGTACCGGTACCCCCTGTATATAGCCTCCACATTGACTCTGTACCGGTACCCCCTGTATATAGCCTCCACATTGACTCTGTACCGGTACCCCCTGTATATAGCCTCCACATTGACTCTGTACCGGTACCCCCTGTATATAGCCTCGTTGTTGTTATTTTATCAATATTTTTATAGTATTATTATTTTTTTACTTCCGTTTATTTTGTAAATAACTCTATTTTCTTAAGGGCTTGTGAGTAAGCCTTTCCCGATAAATTCCACACCTGTTGTATTCGGTGCATTGTGACAAATAAAATTGGATTTGATATGTATGTGTGTCTTTCGGAAGGATTGGGATGAAGCGGAAGTCAAAGTTCAGTTGGATCTTGTGTACAATTGAGGAATAAAGGGATCCTAATCTTAATCCTACACCAGCCAGGCCACTGTCACTCAGTCACTACATCTCAGCCCTGAGAACACATGTAACACCGGGGATTACCCTGACTGACTCAGTGTGTTCTCACAGGGGAATACCCTGACTGACTCAGTGTGTCCTTGTCTAACACAGGGGATTACCTTGACTGACTCAGTGTGTCCTCGTCTAACACTGGGGATTACCCTGACTGACTCAATGTGTCCTCACCTAACACTGGGGACTACCCTGACTGACTCGGTGTGTCCTCGTCTAACACTGGGGATTACCCTGACTGACTCAGTGTGTCCTCACAGAATGCTCTTCCTCCAGGAGACGATAGTATAGCCTACAGTAACAGCCTTGTCACAAAATAAGGGCATTAGTGGCACCCTAGAAAAACATATTTTTTCATTAACGGGAGTGGCTGGCTAGGGCACATTGCCTGTGCACTTGCTAAATGAATAAGGAGGACAGTTTTCACATGTTCACACTTGGCAACTTGACCATCGGGGTCTGAGTCTCAAATAGCACTCTATCTCCATGTAGTAGACACCTTTATTCCCTACATAGTGCACTACTTTGATCAGGGTCCATTGGGGTGCCCATAGGGCTCTGGTCAAAAGTAGTGCTTTGTATAGTGAATAGGGTGCCATTTGGGACTCAAACCTCGGAAAGGTGCGGCATGGTGTCTGTCATCCTGAGCCCTATGGGTCCTGGTCATAAGTAGTGCACTCTGTAGTGAATAGGGTACTATTTGGGACTCAAACCTCAGAAAGGTGCGGCATGGTGTCTGTCATCCTGAGCACTATGGGTCCTGGTCATTAGTAGTGCACTCTGTAGTGAATAGGGTGCCATTTGGGATGAAAACGATCCTCTTTATTCATTTAGCAAGTGCATGGCCCGTGTCCCCTAGCCAGCCACTCCTTTTGATGAAGAATTATGTTTTTCTAGGGTGCCAATAACACCCTTATTTGTTGACAGGTAATTTAGTCACAAGGATTATGCAGGCTAAATCATAACTATCTATTCAGTGTTCTTTTAGATCAGCCAACAGCGCAATATTCTTTTTAAACAAAGGAGATGATCGTGGACTTCAGGAAACAGCAGAGGGAGCCACTTTAAACAATGCCCCTTAATATAATGTTTACATACCCTACATTACTCATCTCATATGTATATACTGTACTCTATACCATCTACTGCATCTTGCACAAGCATAACCATGTGTACGTGACAAATAACATTTGATTTGATTTGATTTGGTTTAAAATGTTTTCTTTACAGTGTGTTGGGTTGCAAAGTTCTGGAAATGTCCCTAAAATTCCCAGGTTTTCTAGAAATCTTGGTTGAAAGATTCTTGGAATCGGAAGGGACATCTGGAAACTTCCAACCAGGATTTTCAGAAAACCTGCACATTTGACTAAAACATATTTTTGTTTTATGATTCATGGCTTAAATATTTATGTTAACAACAGTGAGTGGTTTTGAATGGATTAATAATAGTCATGTTAACACGATTATTGATAGCATGGTAATATCCTTGATTTTGCATCCTATCAATCAGGCCTGGGTACTATCCCCACGTGTGTAGCGCCATCTAGTGAACACAGATGATATGACTACGCCACAGGCAAACTAGGAACCGTTGAGACTGCTATAATAGGGCTGCATGATTTTGGTGATTTTCAACAACAACAAAAATCCCAGGTTTTCCAGAAATCCTGGTTGTTAGATTCCTGGAATCAGGACGGAAAAAGCATAAAATACCGAATTCTCCATCCAGGATTTCTGGAAAGTTTGGGAAAGACGATTGTCAATAACAAATGCATTTATAAAGACCTCTAAAACATGTTTGATCAAAAGGGTTAACTGCGGAGCATCTAACCCGCCTGTTTGAAATATTGCCGGGAGCTGTCTACTCCGTTCTGGGACTGAAACTCTAGTCCATTACCAATGGCTGCACCATGACACATCGGGGACGAGTGCTAAAGAGTGTGCTACAATCACATCAAGGCTTACATCCTGTACATGAGACATAGTAGAACTGTAGTCTTTTTAGTGACCACTAGATTGCACCATTGTCTTGAATATGTGTACAGTAACTAAGTGCCTACTCCTGAAGCTTGCTCCCTTCAGAAACATACTATTTAGTTACTATGCAATCTCAACGCTCTATGGCAGAGAAAAATACTCGCTTTGTGTGAATGAATGACGTAACACTCTGGGATTTCCTGACCTGGCGTGGGATAATAAATCGTTTAACCTGAGAATTCAAACATTTCCAGAAATGTTTGAAATAACTGTCAGTTAGTGTAGTCGTTTAATTCGGGTGCGTTTTAAATTCTACTTCATATCAATCTAGAGAGAATTTGACGCTGTGTAGAGAAATATGCTACTGATTTGATCACTTTACAGGTCCAAATGCGGAGCCCGTCTGGCTGCCCACTGGAAGGGAGCTGTTCACTCCGCCGTGGTGCTGAAACGTTTGGGACGCCGCTCATCCGGGCGCCAAAGCCACTATCATCCCAGAGCAAGCACAAGATACGTGGCATGGAGGGTAACGATGAGACAGGGCTTAATTTTAATTAAATGACACGATACAAAGTAATTTCTCTGTAACTCAACCTGGTCTCAGAGCGTTACATATTATTATGTACGTAAATCCGTGACACTTCATTTAGTATGATATGATATGTTTCTTTTTATCTTTACCCCGTTTTCTACCCAATTTCGTGGTGTCCAATTGTTTAGTAGCTACTATCTTGTCTCATCGCTACAACTCCCGTGCGGGCTCGGGAGAGACGAAGGTTGAAAGTCATGCGTCCTCCGATACACAACCCAACCAAGCCGCACTGCTTCTTAACACAGCGCGCATCCAACCCGGAAGCCAGCCACACCAATGTGTCGGAGGAAACACTGTGCACCTGGCAACCTTGGTTAGCGCGCACTGCGCCCGGCCCGCCACAGGAGTCGCTGGTGCGCGATGAGACAAGGATATCCCTACCGACCAAGCCCTCCCTAACCCGGATGACGCTAGGCCAATTGTGCGTCGCCCCATGGACCTCCCGGTCGCGGCCGGATACGACAGAGCGAACCCAGAGTCTCTGATGGCACAGCTGGCGCTGCAGTACAGCGCCCTTAACCACTGCGCCACCCGGGAGGCCCATGATATGTTTCTTATGGTATGTATACATTTGTGGATGTCCATCACCAATTTCGTGTGATATGTTACGAAGTACAATTTGTATTATATGTTACGAATTTGCTAAATATACCATGGCTAGGGGCTTGGGGTTAGGGGTTAGGGTTACATTTAGGAGTTAGGTTAAAGGGTTATTAAGGTTAGGGTTATGGGACGGGTCAAGTTTAGGGTTATGGGAAGCGTTAGCTAACATGCTAAGTAGTTTAGTTGCAAAGTAGCAAGTAGTTGAAAAGTTGCTAATTAGCTAAAGTTGTCCATGATGAGACTTGAACTCCCAACCTTTGGGTTGCTAGACATTCTGATTCTACGCCTACCCATCCACCCCGAACAACCACCCTCCTTTCGATTTTGCTTTAAGTAACCATCTATCTTATGAACCATACCAAACATAATCCTGTTAAATGGAGTGTCTCGGATTTACATACCGAATAATACGAAATGCTCTGAGACCAGGTTGTGTAACTAGTAGGCGTACATCTGCAACTACGTAACAAACTATCCAAACACAAGAAAGAACCGGTGAAGCTGCGTACTATTTACTGTTTATTCGGAAAGTATTCAGACCCCTTTCCCCTTTTTCCACATTTTGTTACATTACAGCCTTATTCTAAAATGGATTATAAATATATGTTTTTTCCCTCATCAATCTACACACAATAAGCCATAATGACAAAGTGAAAACATATATATTTTTTAAATATATTTTTGCACATTTATTTAAAAAGCAAAAAAAAAAACAGAAATACCTTATTTACATAAGTATTCAAGCCTTTATTTGTCCCGTTCTTCTCTGCAGATCCTCTCAAGCTCTGTCAGGTTGGATGGGGAGCGTTGCTGCACAGCTATTTACAGGTTCAGTATTATGTTGTTACATTCGTGTTTAATATATGGCAATATTATATATGATTGTATTATGATAATATAAGCGGACAATAGGCTATGATTGCCTGTATGGGACATAAAGTATACACGTCAGGTAGTAAATATTTTACATTAAAAAAAAATGTCTGCAGGTATCAATATTAATTTTGGATGTTTTAGGTTATATTGGAACGATTGCTGTGACTGGATCAATGAATACTTTTTCAACAAAGCCAAATCCACAAACTAAGGTTAGTTAGTCTTCTCGATTTGAAATAACGATACCCATGGGGCGGCAGGGTAGCCTAGTGGTTAGAGCGTTGGACTAGTAACCGGAAGGTTGCAAGTTCAAACCCCCGAGCTGACAAGGTACAAATCTGTCGTTCTGCCCCTGAACAGGCAGTTAACCCACTGTTCCTAGGCCGTCATCGAAAATAAGAATTTGTTCTTAACTGACTTGCCTGGTTAAATAAAGGTAAAAAATAAAAAAAAAATAGGCCTAATTAGACATATTTTAGTTATTTTCCAGATATCCTCCATATTGCCAGTATATGAATCTATGGTGATTAAAGAATTGCAAAGAAACAGTGACACGTCCAATCATTGATATTAGGCTTACAATGTAGGCCTAAACATATGGAATGTTACGGAATACACGTTTAAGTACTTCGGGAAAGTCAAGGGTTAAGCAGTGTGCACTGCTGGGAGGGCTTTCCTGCGCTCGTGCAATGGAGGAGTCGTGATGACGCTCACTAATGCAATTTTCTGAATTAGCATGAAGGACGCAACTGGCAAAGGATCCACTTGGGGCCAAGTTGGTGATGCGTCACAGCCCTTGGTGAAATTGAGAGAGAGGGGAAAAAAAATAAACAAAAAAAAAACATCGACAGACCTGCGAGTCAATGCGTAAGTACCAATGGCAACGAAGCCATTCCTGATCTCAGAACGGAACACAAACGTGCTACAGGTGATACCGTAGGAGATATGAGCATTGGAATCGGACATATAGGGTCCCAAGTTTCATAAACAACTTCTAAAAACGTTTCCATAGAAACTTGACATGGAGTATTAGAGGTTGAAGTCTTTACACCGTGTAGAGAAGAGCACAAAATATTTCACCACTTCACTACTCCGGACCATGAAACAGCGCCTAATGTGAGCGCAAGGGGGGTGAAACAAGACCAACCACCGATGAAGCCCGCAGCATCGCGCGCTGTCAGAAAATCACACGGAGGAAAGTTCCAAGCCTGCTACCCCTTTGTCTTTCGCACCGCGTAAGTGAACCAAGAAACAGCTACGTAAATGTTCAAGGATAGTATTATCTGTAGTGCTGAGATTTCTGTATAAGAGAGCAGAGACGAGAGAGGAGAAGAAAACAACACTGCCGTTTTGTATTGACAACAACAATAGCAGATCATCATGGATACCGGGGGGTCCTCCGGGCTGGCCAAATCAGCCGCTGTAAAACTGTCCGAGATGGGAGAAAAAACCAAACAGTTTGGCAACAAAATGAAAGCCCCCGACCACCAAAGACGGATTATTTTAGTCATTGTCTGCGTGGCTCTCCTTCTAGACAATATGCTCTATATGGTTATAGTCCCGATTATTCCCGACTACCTTGCTGATTTAGAGCTTGAGCAAGCAGAACACGTCCACCTAGTTATACATCAGAATTATTCAATCAACACCACAATGAGCTCAGCCCAAGCTAAAAACAACAGGGACAATTTAGATGTTCAAATAGGAGTACTGTTTGCATCGAAGGCTATCCTGCAGCTTTTAGTGAACCCGTTGTCAGGAACTTTCATAGATCGTGTTGGATACGATATCCCCCTCCTAATCGGACTAACCGTGATGTTCTTCTCTACGTGTATATTTGCTTTTGCTGAGAACTACGCGACGCTGTTTTTCGCCCGTAGTTTACAAGGTCTGGGCTCAGCTTTCGCGGACACCTCAGGAATTGCCATGATAGCAGATAAATACACCGAAGAATCGGAGAGAACTAAAGCCCTCGGTATCGCCCTGGCGTTCATCTCTTTTGGGAGCCTGGTAGCGCCACCCTTTGGGGGTATCCTGTACGAGTTTGCAGGTAAAAGAGTACCGTTTATCGTTCTCGCCGTGGTTTGCCTTATAGACGGGATTCTGCTCTTGACAGTGATCAAGCCGTTCTCGAACAGGACTAGAGACAATATGCCGGTGGGCACCCCCATCTACAAACTAATGGTTGACCCCTACATAGCTGTCGTGGCAGGTGCCCTGACAGTGTGTAATATCCCGCTGGCCTTTCTGGAGCCCACCATAGCCAACTGGATGGAGAGCACCATGCATTCAACTAAGTGGGAAATGGGATTATGTTGGCTGCCTGCTTTCTTCCCACATGTTCTGGGTGTCTACATGACCGTCAAACTGGCTGCTAAGTACCCCAACCTGCAGTGGTTCTATGGAGCCTTAGGTATGGTCATTATCGGGGCCAGCTCGTGCACCATCCCAGCATGCAAAACATTCGGCCAGTTAATCGCCCCGTTGTGCGGCATATGTTTCGGCATCGCTCTCGTGGACACCGCCCTGTTGCCAACTCTTGCCTTTCTGGTCGACGTGCGTCACGTGTCCGTGTACGGCAGCGTCTACGCTTTAGCTGACATCTCCTATTCTGTCGCCTATGCCATGGGTCCTATCGTGGCGGGAAATATAGTGCACAACTATGGGTTTGTCCAACTCAACCTGGGCATGGGCCTCGTCAACGTCCTGTACGCTCCGGCCCTTCTGTTCCTCCGCAACGTGTGCCAAATGAAACCGTCCTACTCCGAGAGAGATAACCTGTTGGTGGACGATGATGAACCCGAGGGTCTGTGTGATACCATGAAAATGGAGGAGCGGAGAGGCAAGAAGAAGGGCTATAGTTCAGCAGGGGACTGCATGCCCGTGTTGGTGGATGAGAATGGAGGGTTTGACCCGTTTAGAGCACAAACACTCGCCTCTGTAGATGAATTCTCTGGTCCAGAGTACAGTTAGAATATTCAGACTACATCTAGAATACTGTAGCAATACTTAGAACGTCCCCGAATCCATTACCGAGAGTTCGAGAATTTGTACACATTCCGTTCGGATTTAAGTACCTGCCAAAAGAGTGGGGTAGACAGTCACTTCACTCTGTAATGTAGGGCTACTGGTGTACAATATACACATACCAAATCACCTAATCATGATGGTTTCCAAAGGGGATTTTATTTAGACTGTAATGTCATGGTCTTTGAACACGTGTTCTATGCATGTAATATGTTTCTTCTGGCCGTCTAATCTGAAAGGTCTAATACAATTCACTGTGTGCGCATAACTACTGCAGAGTATTGTAAAAAGGTAAATAGATAAATGTATGTAAAATGTTATATTGATATGATAAATACACGACCAACTATCAACGCATCACAAAAAAAAATAACTCGTTTTTAGGTTTGTCAAACCTATGATTGCATTTATAATTTCGTTGACATGTTGACAATCATTTTCTTTGACTTTTTTGTTCATTGGGGTTTTTCTTTTCCATATCTACTTTCGAAACGTAATTGTGACATCTGTATTTTTTCATTTAAGTTATGTTTTCCTGTAAATGTAGTGTATTATATTGGAATGCGTTTTGTACATATGTGAATATTTACATAGTAAATTATTAAATTGTATGTGTGCCTATGCATAGTTGAGCGTGTGCGTGATGTATGCGTGTATCGTCAAAGCATAAGTATCCGTAATAGCTCAATAACAACCTCCTATATCCTGAGTAGACATATTAACATATGTTAATTTATCGACTATAGTTCTAATAAATTGTATTTAAATATAAACGTGTTTTGTGTGTGTCATAATTATTTATAGTGAGATGATTAAACCATATTTTAATCAAACGAAGGTCATAATATTACCAAATAAACAAGTTGATATGAATCCTTATGTAAACTTGCAATCCCCATGTTGAATAGAAGAGATCCACAGGGCACAGAAGTCAGTTCAACGTCTACTTTTGATTTACATTTGGTTGAGTTGTCAAATAATGTGAATTCGACGTGAAATCAAAAGCAAAGTTCACCGTGTCGTTGGATTGAAGGTTAAAAAGTTGAGTAAAAAAAAAAGAGACGAAATTCCTTTACATTCAAGAGCTTTTTCAAATCCAGTCAGTTTTCCAAGATGATTCAACGTCATCACGTTGAATGTTCTTGTTGAAATTACATGGAAACAACGTTGATTCAAACAGTTTTTGCCCCATTTGGGACGTTGAAGATAATACACAATATTTTTATCCCGACGGATCCTGAGGTAATTTAATTAACAATTTAGTTAGTTAACAATTTAGTCCTCTCTGCTACAAACATTATTGGCACAATATGGCACAATATCTGTGAGTAATTTGGACTTTCGAGTAAACGCTTTGCAGTCAGAGATGTGTGAGAAAATGACAGTTACAGGGGTGGATTGTTATTCAACCCATACTGTAAAGATAATCAACGAACAGTTTTGAAGTACGGGTGTTGAATATAATACTTCAACCAACTAATCGTTTCACTGTGGATTTGTATTGATTACATAATTTTGTTCAGTGCAATTACGCACGAGAGCCAGAGAGCGAGAGTGCGTGTGTTGTGGGTGTGTGAGTGAGTGAGAGGGGAGAAAGAGCGAGCAGCGAGAGTATGCGAATCACATTCTTATTATTTAGGAATGATGTAGCTCATATATCGTAATGTAAATGTATACTTGGTTGTGCGTAAAGACATAGTGCAACAAGCTGGCTCTCAGCACTGTCCATTGTTCTGAAAGTTGACATTGTTGCTCTGTGAAAACGCTTCGCAGCTGACGCCTACATGGAGAACGGTTCTAACAATATTGTTCACTCAACAACCAAGTATAGGTAGTCAAGTTATTCTTTGATTTTCAGCTCTCAAACTCGGAAAGCCACCTTATTTCCTAGATCCGACACACTCGATAAAGTTCTACCGGCTACCCTGCTAGTAAGAACTACTATTTCAAGATAATTTTCCTACTTTGTCAGAGGTGGTCAGGGGGGATGCAAGGCAAGCTGTCAAATAATATGTTCCACAAATAGATTTCGATGGGAGGAGTTTGCTGCCTGCGGGGGTCAGTACCCACTGGGCACAAACTGGTTGAATAAACGTTGTTTCCACGTCATTTCAATGAAATCACGTTGAACCAACGTGGAATAGACGTTGAATTGACGTCTGTGCCCAGTGGGTAGAGACAAACCCCACCTAGAGCATCTTTACTAAGCAAGTGTTCTCTAAAAGTCAAAGCCTTGCAATGGGTCTGAAGTAGGCGTGGATATCTTGGAGACTGAGACAGAGAGGTGAAAGAACATTCCTTCGCGTCAAAGGAGTTCTATGAACACCGATCCGGAACACTGTCATCTAGTTGCAAACATTTTTGACCTCTTCAGGAGAAAAGGATTGCTCAGGTAAGCGGAAATCGTTTTCCTTATCCTCATTATTCACAAATATGGCTAGTTCAGCAAGTTAACTGATGCATGAAGTGCTTTATTTGGATGACTTGGATGGCTCGTCGATTAATACTTGTGGAAAGATTGTGTTGGTGGCTATGTAGCCTGTGTTTATACAATAATGTATTATATTTAACAGAGATTCATATTGGCACTAAGGATTTTCGTTTTTAAATCTCACTGATAATTACAACTTCACAGTTACAGTTCTAAGATATAGTCTAATCAATTTCACCGTGATCCCCCTTTTTTCTTCCCTTTGAACGATTTGGATGTACTGGGTTCGTTCAAGAGGTTGAACTTCAACCAACTCTTGAGGGTTTTCAAATTACTTTCACCCGACTGATCCAGACCGGGCAACAGCATGCCTATCGCGGAGAGAGAGCCGCCGAAAGGCCGCAGGGAAAGCTATGTAAGAAACGTTTTTTGTTACATTCGATTTGGTTTCATACTGAGTGTAATGAAAGATAGTCCTTGGTATTTTACCATCAAGTTATTCCTTAATATCCTTTATCTCTGCCGGTATATTACAATGTAGGCTTTATCTGCTTATAAGGTCAGAGACAAATATGTTATTCAGGTGGGTGGCAAAAGCAATAGCTTAATCGATATTCGTTTATTGATTTAGAATCCAGCATGTAGAATCACGTTACTTTGCTTCACTTCATTATTTTCATACCGTCGCTGTTTTGTAACATGGTTATTTGTGACTGACAACATACCATTGCTGAAAGGCTATTTTAGGGAATTCGTTTGGTATAGTAATTGTATAGTCTACACAATTATGTATTTATTGTTACAAATTTGGCTTGCTCTTTTTTTTTTTTGTCAAAAAATAAATACATTTAAGTGAGAAGTGATTTTCATAAGTGGATTACAGAACTAACGCACTGACTTTATCATTGGAAAAAAAGTATGGAGAAACAACCTTGTCAACCACTGCTAGTGTAATAGATACAGGCGCTGTCCGTGGTGCTGAAAAGAGGATGGTTTTGAAACGCGAATATTTCTACCGTGTCCTCGTGCTGACCGCTAGGGGCAAAAACTAGAGAATTGACAGGCTGGAAGTACTTCACTTGTATTATCCCAAACGGAAACTATCAAAAAAAGTGATGCAGAATAAAATTAGACTATGTCACACTACCTACCAAAAGGAAAGAGTTGTAAACCGTGATAGGCCTACAATGCACTCAAATTACTTTTCAAATTCTAAACCTATTACACGTAAAGGCTAATTTATCCAGGCTATTTTGTAGGAAGATACCAACTAAATCACCAAAGAAGATGCAGTCCCCGTGCATAATTGTAGCAACAGAGATACACATTCTGCGAATTGTGAGAAATCCCGTGGTGAAGTAATCCGGAAAGTCAAAAGGTTCTCAACAATTCACCTTTCCGTTGCCCGAGCAGTTTAGCCTATGCTACCAGAAAGTACCTAGCAACATTGGTTTAGGTTATGATGAATATGAACGAAGCACGTGCCCGCGGAGTGAAACTTCAGTTGCCGACTGGGGATCAATTAAGTAAGCCTATATTCAATTGAATTCAGAACGATACGATTCTAATGTATCTCCCCGAGAGTGGCCATTTTCTTCGAGCAAATTCCGAGTTATAACATTACCAACCTATGCGTTCAATCATACCTGATTCACATTTGATGTAGGTAACCCACTCTCACAAGTTACATTGACCACAATGACAGACGGATTCCAAAATATCGGACCCAACGAACAAATAATTAATCAACACACTAACTCCGTAAACATTTAATTAGCATTTTATTCAATATAAAATAACCTTAGCTGTTTCGATCAAAGGCATAATTTTCGTTTCCCACAGGACGCTGTAAAATTCATTCTCGACGTGGCTTCAAGCGGTTTGAATGAATAATTTACTCAGGTTCTAAGAATGCAGGCTTTAAAGATAAACGTCAGGAAGCAAATAAGAGCTGTAATGCTCAGACTAATGAATAAATGCCTACAGACAGAACAACCGCTTCCTGACACTGATGAACACATGTTGTCCTTTTGGGTGCAGCCTCAATGAGTCCAATGTTTATCCCAATCATTACAATAACTGCCTGCCCTTTGGGGTATAGGCTTGGTTAATGTACAGTAACACACATTTTGTGACACTTACTGATGTAAAAAGGGCTTTATGAATAAATTGGATATATTGATTAATTGCTTGATAGATGAGAGAGAAGAGAGGAGAGAGAGAGAGAGAGAGAGAGAGAGTGATTGATTGATCTCCACAACACTAGGTCCTGCCCAAGGTGCCTGTCCCACCCCTGAAGCAGACCCTGGACATGTACCTGACCAGTATTAAACACCTGGTGAAGGAGGAACAGTACCAGAATACTAAATCCATTGTGGAGAAGTTTGGAGAACCAGGCGGCACTGGAGAGCTGCTGCAGGAGAAGCTACTGGAGAAGAGCATCAACACACACAACTGGGTAAACTCCCTCCCTCGCTCAGACAAACAGGCATCCCAAATGGCATCATATTGCCTAGATAGTGCACTACATTTAACCAGAGTCCATAGGGGTGTGGTCAGAGCTAGTGTGCACTAAAGGGAATGAGGTGGTGTTTGGGAGGCAGACAAGACCCTCTAGCAACTCTAAGCATTCAAATCCATGGGTATTCTGTTAGCAGTATGGGAGTAATGAGCGATCTATTGTCTCTCCATGCTAGGTTTGTACTGTATTGAAAACAGAAGCCAGATCTGGTGTGGGGTGGGAATATTCAGATCTAGTGTGGAGTGGGATGCACTTTACCCTCCCAGATGTGTAAAGCACGCAAAGGCAGTCTACCATCGATCTAGTGTATACTTCAACTGTTACGTGGAGTGAAAAAGGGGAAACCAATTGCAGACTCAGACAAGGAGACTGGGATGAAGTAAATAAGGTATTTATTGAAACAAAAGGGGGAGATGGAGTGCAGGTCAAGGGAAGCTTGGGCGGGTTACTGGAAACCAGGTGCGGAGGCTGGAGTGAGAGGGGTTGAGACAGGGTAAGCAGGTCCGGAGGGGAATCCAAGGAAGTAGTAGAGTGGGGAAACCAGGACAGAGTAACAGGATGACGAGACGTGGGACTGGAGACAGGGACCAGAGTCAGAGCGGGCAGAACTGTAGCGGAGAGGAAAACAGAGTCAGACAAGGGAAAACAGAGTCAGACAAGGGAAAACAGAGTCAGACAAGGGAAAACAGAGTCAGGAAAGGGAAAACAGAGTCAGACAAGGGAAAACAGAGTCAGACAAGGGAAAACAGGCACGACAGGACAACAGGATCTGAATAGTAACTAATGGCTGGAAATGTCGACTGACTGAGCAGAGATTACAATCTGGCAGTGTGGAAGTAGCAGGACTGAGTATTTGTAGAGGTCTTGATTATGGAACAGGTTGCAGCTGGTGGGGATCTACTCTGACTCCAGCACACCTGTCTCCACTCACACAATCACACAGAGAGAGAGAGGGGGAGAGGGAGAGAGTACTGGGGGAGTGGCGGCAGGTCAAGGAGACGCATGGTGAGCAGCAGAGTGCATTGCAGGAGCATATGTGACCCCCCCCCCCTCCCCACGGGCGCCACTTAGAACCAGGCTTATTTGGGTGTGAGGTATAGAAATCCCGTAAGAGGGAGGGGTCCAGAATGTGATGGCAGGGCACCCAGCAGCGTCCCTTAGGCCTGTATCCCTCTCAGTCCACCAGGTACTGCCATCCACGACCCCGATGGTGCACGTCCAGAAGCCGCCGGACGGTATAGGCAGGATGGTCATAGATGAGCCGAGGGGGTGGAGGAGCTGTGCAGGAGGAGACAGGGGACTGGAGCAGACAGGTTTAGTCAGGGATACATGAAAGGTAGGATGGATCCTGAGAGAGGCTGGGAGTTTCAGGCTCACCGCAGAGGGGTTAATGACACGGTCAATTTCAAAGGGACCAATGAATCGGGGGGAAAGTTTCTTCAATGCCACCTTCAATGGCCGGTCCTTCGATGAGAGCCATACTCTTTGACCTGGGGTTTAGACTGGAGCGGAGGCCCGGCTACGGTTGGCTTGGTACTGGGTCCTGTCGGAGGCAAGAAGGGCAGCCTGGGCCTATCTCCAGGTACGGTGACAATGGCGCAGATGGTCCTGGACAGAGGGAACTGCAATCTCAACCTCTTGAGCAGGGAACAAGGGAAGTTGGTAACCCAGAGCACACTCAAAGGGTGACATACCCGATGAGGAGTTGGTGAGGGTGTTGTGAGCATATTCAACCCAGGGTAGCTGAGCTCTCCAGGGGGAAGGGTTAGCAGAAGTCATGCAGCGTAGGGCAGTCTCCATCTCTTGGTTGGCCTGTTCGGTCTGGCCATTGGTCTGGGGGTGATATCCAGAAGAAAGCCTGACATTGATACCAAGAGCTCAACAGAAGGATCTCCATACCTGGGATGTAAACTGGGGTACCCTGTCGGAAACAATGTCAGTGGGGATACCATGCAAACAAAACACATGGGATACTAACAGGTCCGCAGTGTCCTTGGAGGACGGGAGCTCGGAGAGGGGAATGAAGTAAGACATTTTGAAAAATCTGTCAATAATGGTGAGGATTACGGAGCTACCATTAGATGGGGGAAGGCCAGTGAAAAAGTCCAGAGCTATGTGTGACCAGGGGCGACTGGGTATGGGAAGAGGGCGGAGCAGACCGGAAGTGGGTTTAGTGGAGGTTTTGTTCCGGGCACAAACCGAACAGGCCGAGACAAACTCCAGGACCTCTCTCTCTCCATGTTGGGCCACCAAAAGCACTGATGCAAAAAAAGGTAAGGGTGACAGGTGAGGTGGGTAGAATGGCCCCACTAAAGAACAGAGCATTACACAATCTGGAACAAACAGAGCATTACAAGGACCATTAGCCGGCTGATTCTGCTGAGCCTAGTGGATACGGGACTCAATCTCCCACGTGACGGCGGCAACCTTGCAGGTGGATGGCACAATGGCTTCTGGCTTGGTAGCCGTGTTGTCGGTGGTGAACTGACGAGAGAGGGCATCAGGCATTGGTATTCTTCGAATCGAGGTGATAAGTGAGTGTGAAATTTAATCTACCTAAGAACAAGGCCCACCTGACTTGCCGGGATTTCAGACGTTTGGCGGTCTGGATGTAGGACAGGTTGTTATGGTCAGTCCACACGATGAAGGGAGTTACAAAGCCCTCCAGCCAGTGACGCCATTCCTCCAGAGACATCTTATCGACAGGAGTTCCCGGTTTCCGATGTCAAAATTCCCCTGCTGGTGAGAGCTTACGGGAAAAGAATGCACATGGGTGGATCTTCTGATCAGTGGGGAACGTTGAGACAGAACAGCACCTATCCCAGTGTCAGAGGAGTCCACCTCCATGATGAACTGGAGTCCTGGGTCTGGCTGAGTGAGGACCGAAGCGGAGGTGAAGCGATGCTTGAGTTCCAGGATTGCTGTCTCAGGAGTCCAGTGGAACGGAGTGGAGGTGGTGGTGAGAGGTGCTGCCAGACGGCTGTAGTTGTGGGTTGAAACGTCTGTAAAATGTGCAAACCCCAGGAAACGCTGTAGCTGGTTCAGGTTGGAGGGCGCAGGCCACCCTGTGACATTGGTGGGGTCCATACATAACTGTCCCTGTGCAGTAATATAACCCCAGGAAAACGCTGTAGCTGGTTCAGGTTGGAGGGCGCAGGCCACTCTGTGACATTGGTGGGGTCCATATATAACTGTCCCTGTGCAGTAATATAACCCCAGGAAAACGCAGTAGCTGGTTCAGGTTGGAGGGCGCAGGCCACTCTGTGACATTGGTGGGGTCCATACATAACTGTCCCTGTGCAGTAATATAACCCCAGGAAAACGCTGTAGCTGGTTCAGGTTGGAGGGCGCAGGCCACTCTGTGACCGTGGTGTGGTCCATACGTAACTGTCCCTGTGCAGTAATGAACCCCAGGAAAACGCTGTAGCTGGTTCAGGTTGGAGGGCGCAGGCCACTCTGTGACTGCCATGACCTTGGTGGGGTCCATACGTAACTGTCCCTGTGCAGTAATATTACCCAGGAAACGCTGTAGCTGGTTCAGGCTGGAGGGCGCAGGCCACTCTGTGACTGCCATGACCTTGGTGGGGTCCATACGTAACTGTCCCTGTGCAGTAATATAACCCAGGAAAACGCTGTAGCTGTTTCAGGTTGGAGGGCGCAGGCCACTCTGTGACCGTGGTGAGGTCCATACATAACTGTCCCTGTGCAGTAATATAACCCAGGAAACGCTGTAGCTGGTTCAAGTTGGAGGGCGCAGGCCACTCTGTGACTGCCATGACCTTGGTGGGGTCCATACGTAACTGTCCCTGTGCAGTAATATAACCCAGGAAAGACTGTAGCTGGTTCAGGTTGGAGGGCGCAGGCCACTCTGTGACTGCCATGACCTTGGTGGGGTCCATACGTAACTGTCCCTGTGCAGTAATATAACCCAGGAAAACGCTGTAGCTGGTTCAGGTTGCATGGCGCAGGCCACTCTGTGACTGCCATGACCTTGGTGGGGTCCATACGTAACTGACCCTGTGCAGTAATATAACCCAGGAAAGACTGTAGCTGGTTCAGGTTGGAGGGCGCAGGCCACTCTCTGACTGCCATGACCTTGGTGGGGTCCATACGTAACTGTCCCTGTGCAGTAATATAACCCAGGAAAGACTGTAGCTGGTTCAGGTTGGAGGGCGCAGGCCACTCTGTGACTGCCATGACCTTGGTGGGGTCCATACGTAACTGTCCCTGTGCAGTAATATAATCCCAGGAAACGCTGTAGCTGGTTCAGGTTGGAGGGCGCAGGCCACTCTGTGACTGCCATGACCTTGGTGGGGTCCATACGTAACTGACCCTGTGCAGTAATATAAATGAGGAAAGACTGTAGCTGGTTCAGGTTGGAGGGCGCAGGCCACTCTGTGACTGCCATGACCTTGGTGGGGTCCATACGTAACTGTCCCTGTGCAGTAATATAATCCCAGGAAACGCTGTAGCTGGTTCAGGTTGGAGTGCGCAGGCCACTCTGTGACTGCCATGACCTTGGTGGGGTCCATATGTAACTGTCCCTGTGCAGTAATATAACCCAGGAAAGACTGTAGCTGGTTCAGGTTGGAGGGCGCAGGCCACTCTGTGACATTGGTGGGGTCCATACATAACTGTCCCTGTGCAGTAATATAACCCAGGAAAGACTCTAGCAGCATGGAACTCATATTTTTCAGCTTTAACTTGTTGAGTGTAGGGGGCAGTATTTTAATGTTTGGATGAAAAACGTACCCAAATGAAACTGCCTATTTCTCAGGCCCAGAATCTAGAATATGCATATAATTGTCAGATTAGGATAGAAAACACTCTAAAGTTTCCTAAACTGTCAAAATATTCCCTGTGAGTATAACAGAACTGATATTGCAAGCGAAAACTTGAGGAAAATCCAACCAGGTTGTGCTGTTTTTCCTGAAAGCTCTCTGTTCCATTGCACACCTTCTCTCCATTTAAAGGGATATCAACCAGATTCCTTTTCCCATGGCTTCCACATGGTGTGAACAGTCTTTAGACATAGTTTTATTCTGAGAAATGAGCGAGAAAGATCCCATCGAGTCAGTGGATGGCTGGGTGCCAGCAGCGTTTTGCATGCGCCAACAGAGTGGAGCAGACATTTTCTCTCTCTCTCCTATTGAAGAAGCTACAGTCCGGTTTAAATATTATCGATCATTTATTGTAAAAACAACCTGAGGATTGATTATAAAAACGTTTGACATGTTTCTACGAACTTTACGGATACTATTTGGAATTTTTGTCTGCCTGGTTGTGACCGCTCGAGACTGTGGATTTCTGAACATAACGCGCCAACCGAATGGATGTATTTTGGATATAAAAATAATCTTTATGGAACAAAAGGAACATTTATTGTGTAATTGGGAGTCTCGTGAGTGCAAACATCCGTAGATCATCAAAGGTAAATGATTCATTTTATTGCTTTTCTGACTTTCGGGACCAATCTACTTTGCTGCTAGCTGTTTGTAATGTTTTATCTGCTGAGAGAGATGTCCTTACATAAACGCTTGGTATGCTTTAGCCGAAAAGCTTTTTTGAAATCTGACAACAACAAGCTAAGCTGTGGTTTGCTATATTGCACTTTTGATTGAATGAAAAAATACAATATTTTTAGTAATTTAATTTGAATTTGACGCTTTGCAATTCAGCGGATGTTGACAAAAATGATTCCCGCTAATGGGATGGGTGCGTCAAGAAGTTTAACAAAAAGCTTTTTCTCCAACAGCCGTTGAAGAACTTGGCGAAGGTGTTGCTGGTGAGCCTCAGGGTCCTTGGAAAAAAATCATGTTGTCATCTAAATAGACAAAAAAACGAAACGTTCAATCACAACCCTCAGCACATCATCGACAAGGTTATAGGAAAACAGCAAGGGCGTTAGTAAGACCAAAACGCATGACTAAATACTCAGTGACCCAGTTGTGTGTTGAATGCAGTCTTCCATTTGTCCCCCTCGCTTATGCGGACAAGGTGGTAGGCATTCCGGATGTCAAGTTTGGTAAACACCGTGGCACCATGGAGGGGGGCAAAAGCAGAGCTGATGGGTGGCAAGGGGTACTTGTTCTTAACACGGAAGTCTATGCACGTCCTCAGGGACCCATCCTTCTTCTTCACAAAGAAAAACCCAGCACCCACCGAGGAGGAAGATGGCTTGATAAGTCCTGCAGCCAGAGAGGTTAAACAACCGACTACTAGGGAGAGGAGCTCCAGGCTGGAGGTCAAGGGCGCAGTTGTATGGCCGATGCTTGCTGAACACAGGAGCTAGGTCATGATACTCGGTAGGAACTGATGACAGGTCCTGAGGTTCTGGAATGAACTGGGGCACAGACAAGGCAGGGGGAAGGGCAGAATATAAACAATTATAGTGACAAAATGAACTCCAAGTGGTTACCTTTCTGGCGGTCCAGTCAATCTGTGGGTTGAGTAGCTTTAACCATGGACGGCCAAGAACCATGGGAGAGTAAGGACAGTCGATTATGTGGAAACTGATCTTTCATGGTGATTTCCAGAGAGACGCAGGATGACAAGGACGGTTCTCTCCCAGACACGGGTGAGGAGCTGTCCATTGAGAGCGTTGGCATCGAGGGGTGAATCGAGTGGGTCCAGGCCCAACTGGGTAACAAAACCTTGGTCCAGGAAGCTCTCGTTGGCTCCTGAAATGATGAGAGCAGACAGGAAAAGCCTGGCTCTGCCACACAAGGTTGCCTTCAAACAGGGGTCGGGGGAAGATGGGCAGGCGATTTGTCTTAACTGTATATCTCCCACTACTGCCGAGCCCCCTCTTTTGCTGGACGCAGGGTTGGGTTCAGGATCTGGATGAGCCAGAGGATGGGATGCAGTCGGAGAAGGAGGACAAGGCACTGAAGCAGATGTTATGGGATATGCAACCCTACCTACCCTCTCCCTCTGACGCTCACGTAGACGGTTGTCGATGCGGATAGCGAGTTCATCAAGTCCGTCAGGCTCATCCGTGGACAACAACTCGTCCATGAGGGTCTCAGCGTTCCGGAATGCTCCCTGAAGGGCCTCCTCATTCCAGGTGCTTTCCGCGGCGAGGGTGCGGAACTCACTCGCCATCTCAGCAACACTATGGGGGCCTTGACGGAGGGACAGGAGTCTTTTAGCAGCATCCTTACCGCAGACCGATTGGTCTAATACTTTTTTCACCTCTTTTTTCACCTCTCCCACACCACCGTGTCCAAGGAAAGCTCTGCTCCACAGACACAGCCAATCAGAAAGGAAGTCTTGGCCCGTTCGCTAGCATAAGAGTAGGGCTGTTGCTAAAATACTAGTGAACGTAATACCAAAAAGTCTCTGCAAGCTCCGAGGTTGCCATCGTAACGCTCGGGAGTCAGAACAGACGGCTCTCGGAGCAGAGGACAAGGACTGGTTATGAGCTCTGGGCAAAGGGTCGGCCCTCTAGGTCAGACAGGCTCTGTGAAAACTCCTTGATGTGCTCCAGAAGGGTCTTCGGGGCTTGGTCATGTTGCTCGAGCAGGGCACTTTGGCCGGCGAGGAATTGGAGGAGAGTAGCAGAGTCTGCTGGGTTCCTCTCTTTGGCCAGATTGTACTGTTACGGGGAGTGGAACAGGGGAACCCAAGAGCAGACTCAGACAAGGAGACTGGGATGAAGTAACCAAGGTAGGTATTGAAAAACAGGGGAGAGATGTGCAGGTCAGGGGAAGCTTGGGTGGGTTACTGGAAACCAGGTGCGGAGGCTGAGGCTGGAGCGAGAGGGGTTGGGACAGGGTAAGCAGGTCCGGAGGGGAATCCAAGGGAGTAGTAGAGTGGGGAATCCAGGACAGAGTAGCAGGATGATGAGATGTGGGACTGGAGACCGGGACCAGAGTCAGAGCGGGCAGAACTGTAGCGGAGAGGAAAACAGGAACAACAGGATCTGAATAGTAACTAGCTAGAAACATAGACTGGCTGAGCAGAGATTACGATCTGGCAGTGTGGAAGTAGCAGGGCTGAGTATTTGTAGAGGTCTTGATTATGGAACAGGTTGCAGCTGGTGGGGATCTACTCTGACTCCAGCACACCTGTCTCCGCCCACACAATCACACAGAGAGAGAGAGGGGGAGAGGGAGAGAGTACTGGGGGAGTGGCGGCAGGTCAAGGAGACGCATGATGAGCAGTAGAGCGCATTGCAGGAGCATATGTGACATCAACGTAACTTAAGGGTGATACATTGTAGACCACAAGTAGAAGTGAACATTAAAGTTGTGACACAGTGGGTGGCGCAGTGGTTAAGGGCGCTGTACTGCAGCGCCAGCTGTGCCACCAGAGACTCTGGGTTCGCGCCCTGGCTCTGTCGCAACCAGCCGCGACCGTGAGGTCCGTGGGGCGATGCACAATTGGCCCAGCGTTGTCCGGGTCAGGGAGGGCTTGGCCGGTAGGCATATCCTTGACTCATCGCGCACCAGCACGCTGACCAAGGTTGCCAGGTGCACAGTGTTTCCTCCGACACATTGGTGCGGCTGGCTTCCGGGTTGGATGCACTTTGTGTTAAGAAGCAGTGCGGCTTGGTTGGGTTGTGTATCGGAGGACGCATGACATTCAGCCTTCGTCTCTCCCGAGCCCGTACGGGAGTTGTAGCGATGAGACAAGATAGTAGCTACTATCAATTGGATACCAACAAATTGGGTAGAAAAAGGGGTAAAAATAAAATAAAAAAGTTGTGACACATCAGGATAACAGAACAGTGTGTCGGTAACAGAAAGCTAAACAATCTCCTATTATAACCAATCGGAGACCTGTCCATACAGACTGTCCTTTTAAAACCCATTGGAGACCTGTCCTTTTAAAACCCATTGGAGACCTGTCCATACAGACTGTCCTTTTATAGCCCATCGGAGTCCTGTCCATACAGACTGTCCTTTTAAAACCCATTGGAGACCTGTCCATACTGACTGTCCTTTTATAACCCATTGGAGACCTGCCCATACTGACTGTCCTTTTATAACCCATTGGAGACCTGTCCATACAGACTGTCCTTTTATAGCCCATCGGAGTCCTGTCCATACACACTGTCCTTTTAAAACCCATTGGAGACCTGCCCATACTGACTGTCCTTTTATAACCCATTGGAGACCTGTCCATACAGACTGTCCTTTTAAAACCCATTGGAGACCTGCCCATACAGACTGTCCTTTTAAAACCCATTGGAGACCTGTCCTTTTAAAACCCATTGGAGACCTGTCCATACTGACTGTCCTTTTATAACCCATTGGAGACCTGCCCATACT
>NC_092166.1:84223353-84230853 GCF_045791955.1 Oncorhynchus clarkii lewisi | reverse complement strand
TGATCTGAGTCTGTGTCTGTTTGTCTCTGGGGCCCTGCCTCCTGACAGACGGGCGTTGCCCGTGGACTTTTCTCGGGGCCAGCTGGCTGGGACCCCTCTGTGTATGAAGCAGTACTACCGTCTCTTCAACACATACCGTCTGCCCGGCTTCAAGAGGGACACCCTCGTCATCCACGAGACTGGGTCCACCGAGCAGGAGCACATCATCGTTGCATGCAAGAACCAGGTCAGAGAGAGACTAAGGTTCCGTTTCAAACTGCATTATTAAACTCCCTATGGGCCTAGGTCAAAAGTAGTGCACTATATAAGGAATAGGGTGCCATAGGGCTCTGGTCTAAAGTAGTGCACTATATAGGAAATAGGGTGCCATTTTTTTTCTCAATAAATCACAGCAATAAATATAATACATTGTGTCTCTATGGACGCCAATAACACTTACAGTGATCAAAGTTATCACTACTGAACAGCTACAAACAGTGTCCACATTTACAAGGCAAGTGGTCACCTCAAATATAACAGCTAGCGACATTCCAAAACATTGTGTCAACATTGACAAGACAAGAGATATTCGTGTTATAACTTTATTAAAATATAACTTTATTGAAATATAACTTTATTAAAGTATAACTTTATTAAAATATAACTTTATTAAAGTATAACTTTATTAAAATATAACTTTATTAAAGTATAACTTTATTGAAATATAACTTTATTAAAATATAACTTTATTAAAATATAACTTTATTAAAATATAACTTTATTGAAATATAACTTTATTAAAATATAACTTTATTAAAATATAACTTTATTAAAGTATAACTTTATTTCGTTGGTGTGTTTAGTGTCTGTTGAGGTTTAGGATTCCCAGGAGTCAGTGTTGTAAATAACTTCCACTTCCTGATAATCCTCCCCAAGGCCGTGTCGTATATGGTAAAGTTCAAAGGTCATAGAGAGAAAATGGCTGAAACGTTTCATAAACAAGCAGCCAGTTGACGGTTAACACTGTGTCCCAGTCTGCAGTTATCTTTCACAATGAATCTCACTTCCCATCACACGAACGCATTACGAAATATCTGGAGGAGGAGGAGGAGGAGGGGAGAGTCCTTCGTACCTGGAGATGGTTCCAGGCACTATCAATCAGGGACACATATTAAGGAGCCATCCATGTGGAGAAACAGACTAGTAACTAAATTACTGCTGATTGAATTTGTCTGAGAGCCTCCTTGAGTCACAAGGACAATTGATCGCGGCGTAGGATTCACGTTTTCAAGCTGTGTGTCAAAACGGCATCCTATTCCCTATGTAGTGCGCTACATTTGACCAGGGTTCTTGTTAAAAAGTAGTGCACTACATAGGGAATAGGGTGGCATTTGGGACACACACAGTTCAAGCAGGCGGTGGTGGTACATCGTTAACCTCTGCCTCTCTTACTTTGCCTTCATTAGTCAGCAGCCTATTGGGGTCTAATGACCGATGTGTTTGCATTGGCAGGTTTTAGTTTTTAACAGCCTATTGACCCAACGTGTCTGATTGAGTGATACATTGAATTGCTCCTTGGAGAAAAAGCTGTATAGATTTTTGTAATGCCAGTAATCTATTCTGAGGTGTTATGATAAAGCATATCTTATAGTCTTTTTTGTTGTTGTCGTCGCTTCCTTAGAAATACATTTGAATCAGGTGTATGTTTTAATCTGTGATATTCTACGTGGAAATACCATCACCTTTGTTCAATGTCCACGACGAAATTTCCCTTTGGGAGCAAAAAAAAAACCCATCCGCAAAAAAAATCCAATCCTATTTCTAAAAATGATTTGTCTTCTTCTCAGTTCTTTGTGATGGACCTAGTGGTAAAGGAGAAACCACTGAGAGAAATGGACATCTTAAGCCAACTGGAGAAGATCGTAAAGATGGCAGAGAACACAGAGGAGAGACAGCCTCCTTTTGGTCTGCTGACGTCAGATGGAAGAACAGAATGGGCCCAGGCTAGAGACGTGCTCATTAAAGGTTTCACTTCAAAACATCTTATTGTCTATATCATAATATCATAACTATAATAATAAGACTAATATCAAATAATAATTTAAATTATAGTAATAATTCGAAATAAACCATGGGAAGACTATGAAAACAAATATATTTGCATAAACTGACCTGGTCTGTCTGTCCGCCTGCCTCCCTCCCTCCCTCCCTCCCTCCCTCCCTCCCTCCCCTAGATTCAGTTAACAGAGAGTCGTTGGCTGTGATCGAGAAGTGTCTGTGCGTGGTGTGTCTAGACGACCCCAGTGGGATGGAGGTTGGGGATACCAGCCGAGCCCTGCTGATGCTCCATGGAGGAGGCCATGAGAAGATGGGGGCAAACCGCTGGTATGACAAGCCAATGCAGGTAGGGCGATGCCAACCCTGGACCCTTATACATCAAGTGTCTCGGTGTAGGAGCGCTGATCTAGGATCAGTTTAGCATTTTAGATAATAAAGAATAAGATGATATGGACAAAGTGTGTGTGTGTGGGGGGGGGGGGGGTCTGATCCTAGATCAGTACAATACAGGTCCTGAGGCCATGGAATGGAATAGAAATGTTTGTTTCAGTTTGTTGTAGGGGAGGACGGAGTCTGCGGCACGGTGTGCGAGCATTCACCCTTCGAGGGAATAGTTCTCGTGGCGTGTACCGAATACTTGATGAAATTCATGTAAGCAAACTAGCCGAACTAATTTACATGTATGTGTCCATATGGACAGGGTTAAATCTGATTAGGTGGAGTTGACGACTGGTGACCCACAAGGTTCTAGTCTAGGTCCCGGTGTCCCCGCAAGGTTCTATTCTAGGTCCTGGTGTCCCCGCAAGGTTCTATTCTAGGTCCTGGTGTCCCCGCAAGGTTCTATTCTAGGTCCTGGTGTCCCCCAAGGTTCTATTCCAGGTCCTGTGCTTTTACATCTGAGAGTTCATATTTACACACCAAACACGCAAAGTACTTCATTATAACATAGTTAACGGCCAGTTTATTACATTAAATCTTAAATCGGATATTTAACATTTTACGCATGAGACACATGAAGTAGTTAATGTTTTGCAGTGTAGTTCACATTCACAACTAACATATTATTAGAGGTCAGTGATGAAGCAATATTATGTTAATGAATAACAAATTATAATAATAATAAAACACTAATCTAAGGAAGTCATGTGATCATGCTCTCTCCACAGGACAGGAAGTCCCTCCAAGATAGGGAGGGCCACCAGCGTGTCGGAGCTTCCTGCTCCTCGCAGACTGCTCTGGAAGACCACGCCCCACATCCAGGGCCTCCTGAAGGCCTCTGCTGAGAGACTGCAGAGGCAAGACACACATGTGCATGCATGATTGCACACATACACACATGGACACACACACACATTTAAGCTGTTTTTTGTTGTTGTTGACCGTTTTAATGAAAGACAATCACAGTAAGTTACTTAAAAGTGTTACCCAGAAAGGATTTAACACGGATATAAAAAACAGAGGCATTAGGTACTTTAACATATATTGATATATTTCCTTCTCCTCAGGCTGGTTAGAGATCTGGACATGGATGTACACAAGTTTGAGGTCTATGGAAAAGAATTCATCAAGAAGCAGAAGATGAGCCCAGATGCGTACATACAGGTGTCTCTACAACTGGCATTTTACAGGTGTTGTACACCTTTAACTCTTGTTACTACCCATCCCGGATCCGGGAGCGTAATCATCAACTAACACTAATTAGCATAACGCAATGGACATAAATTATACTAGAAAATATTCATATTCATGAAATCACAAGTGAAATATAGTGAAACACAGCTTAGCCTTTTGTTAATCACCCTGTCATCTCATGCTTTACAGCCAAAGCAAGACAAGCATTTGTGTAAGTTTATCGATAGCCTAGCATAGCATTATGCCTTGCTAGCAGCAGGCAACCTGGTCACGAAAATCAGAAAAGCAATCAAATTAAATCGTTTACCTTTGATGAGCTTCGGATGTTTTCACTCACAAGACTCCCAGTTAGATAGCAAATGTTCCTTTTTTCACAAAATATTATTTTTGTAGGCGAAATAGCTCCGTTTGTTCTTCACGTTTGGCTGAGAAATCGACCGGAAATTGCGGTCACGACAACGCTGAAAAATATTCCAAATTAGCTCCATAATATCAACAGAAACATGGCAAACGTTGTTTATAATCAATCCTCAAGGTGTTTTTCAAATATCTATTCGATAATATATCAACCGGGACTGGTGGCTTCTTAGTAGGAGAGAGAGAAACAATGGCCGCATTTGTCCTTTATGCACCAAACACTCTGAGAGACCTCAGCTGACCACTGACGCAGGCTCATTTTTCAAAATAAAAGCCTGAAACTATGTATTGTGACACTAGACACATTAGGGAAGCCATAGAAAAAGGAATCTGGTTGATATCCCATTCACTGCTTAATAGGGACGCATAGGAACGCAGAGCTTTCTAAATAAGAGTCCCTTCCTGATTGGATTTTTCTCAGGCTTTCACCTGCAATATCAGTTCTGTTATACTCACAGACAATATTTTTACAGTTTTGGAAACTTTAGAGTGTTTTCTATGCTAAGCAGTCAGTTATATGCATATTCTAGCATCTTGTCCTGACAAAATAGCCCGTTTACTTTGGGGACGTTATTTTTCCAAAAATGAAAATAGTGCCCCCTAGATTCAAGAGGTTAGAACATTCTCTAAAAGGACATGTTGTTGGTTGTTTTAATCCTGTTTCAACACATTTTTCATTTGATTACATTCTTTACTACTTAATAACAGTCATTTTAATGTAACAAAAAAACCTAAGAAAGAAACTATTTTCCTTTGTTCGCACATGAAGTGAATTATGCCTCCATTGACATACAGTAGCGATATTTATTTTGCTTTGTGATTTCCCAGATGCAATGGACGGCTGGTGTCCACTTATGAGAGTGCTTCCATCCGTCGTTTCCATGAGGGCCGGGTGGACAACATCCGCTCAGCGACTCCCGAGACTCTGGCCTTCGTGAAGGCCATGACGGACGAGAAGACATCTCTCTCTGTGAGTCATTTTTCTTACTTAGCTCCCCATTATGGGCTTCTCCCATAATGCTGTTCATCGTGTCCTCTTCTCCCATAATGCTGTTCATCGTGTCCTCTTCTCCCATAATGCTGTTCATCGTGTCCTCTTCTCCCATAATGCTGTTCATCTTTGTTCGTCTTCTCCCATAATGCTGTTCATCATGTCCTCTTCTCCCAAAATGCTGTTCATCGTGTCCTCTTCTCCCAAAATGCTGTTCATCATGTCCTCTTCTCCCAAAATGCTGTTCACCATGTCCTCTTCTCCCATAATGCTGTTCATCATGTCCTCTTCTCCCATAATGCTGTTCATCGTGTCCTCTTCTACCATCATGCTGTTCATCATGTCCTCTTCTCCCATAATGCTGTTCATCGTGTCCTCTTCTACCATCATGCTGTTCATCATGTCCGCTTAGTTTTTTTATTTTGCTTTTCTGCAATTTTCACAAGTATGTGGTACATTTCCACAACTCTTAGTAGAAAACTCAAAACAGATAATTGAAAAGGCATTTGTTTCAAAACTCTAAAGCACATTTCCAATGAACTAAGTACAACACACAAAATCCTAGTCATTTTTTTTTACCAAACTTAATGAGTGTTTCATCTAGAAAGACATATTTCACATTGCAATACACATTCCTATAAAGTAAGTGCTTTTCACAATGCTCACATTACGTTTTGACATGATTCTCTTCTCTGTTGTTAAAAGACATTTTACTTAAATCCAACTGCTCTTAATCGATGATCACTTAACCGTTTGGTAAAACCTATAGATGTAAAGTGGTTTGTCTTCTACAGATGTCTGTAAAGTGGTTTGTCTTCTACAGATGTCTGTAAAGTGGAAACATCACAAAGGATCATATATTCCAATGTACTACTATAATGATAACTATTAAGATTTTAATTTCACATTAAATTTAAAAAAAAATACTAATTTAAATCTGATATTGACGAGATCAGAGATATACTGTATGTAACAAATCAAATCCAAGGTGGTCGCCTACGCGGATAAGGAGATTGTCACGTTCTGACCTTAGTTCCTTTTTTTATGTCGTTGTGTTAGGTTGGTCAGGGCGTGAGTTGGGGTGGGTAGTCTATGTTCTTTTTTCTATGTTGTTATATTTCTAATGTGTTTGGCCTAGTATGGTTCTCAATCAGAGGCAGGTGTCGTTCGTGGTCTCTCTGATTGAGAATCATACTTAGGTAGCCTGTTTCCCCCATTTTGGTTGTGGGCGTTTCATTTCTGTTTAGTGTCTGGTTCACCTGGAAGAACTGTTTCGTTTTCTCTTCGTTGTTATTTTGTGTAGTGTTCAGTTTTCCTATTAATTGAAATGCGACGAACACTTACCACGCTGCATTTTGGTCCTCCTCTCCTTCCACCAACGAGAATCGTTACAGAGATTTTACAGCAGTTGCAGTGAAATGCTTATGTTTCTCGATCCAACAGCGCAGTAACGTCTATGAATACAATAGCAATACACGCATTATCCAGAAAGTCAAAAACAATAATAAATATATCCCCTATACAGTAAACATGTATCCTAAAGGAAGTTAACTGTGGTAGTTTTCTAACACCCTAATATATGCCATGTACATAGCAGAGACACTTTTTATCCAACGTGGCAACAGTCCACACATTTTTGGTACGTGAATCCAGTGGGAATTGAACCCACAACTCTGGTGTTGCTAGTGCCATGCTCTTATGAACTGAGCCACGAGCAGGACCACTACAATACGTAACTGTAAAATACAATACACGATTACAATACAATACTGTAAAATTACAATACACGATTACAATACAATACTGTAAAATACAATACACGATTACAATACAATACTGTACAATGCAATACAGGATTACAATACAATACGGTAAAATTCAATACACGATTACAATACAATACTGTAAAATACAATACACGATTACAATACAATACTGTAAAATGTAATACACGATTACAATACAATAATGTAAAATACAATACACGATTACAATACAATACTGTAAAATACAATACAATACTGTAAAATTCAATACATGATTACAATACAATACTGTAAAATACAATACTCGATTACAATACAATACTGTAAAATACAATATACGATTACAATACAGATTGGAAGGTGTATGATTGTCATCCCCATGAGCGTACTACCTTCCTTCAGGATTGGATTCGCCAAGAGGTCCCCCCCCCCCCCAGGTGCAGGAACGATGAGGATATTTACATGCGGTTTCTATGACAACCTACGGCCAAATGCTCAAGACAGGCTTGAATGCAAACAAACTAGTGCCTGCTTAAACAATGGATTACATTGTGAAAGGTGTCTTCAATGATCACACACATGGGACAGAAATGACGTTCAGTCCATTTTAATGGGTAGTACCGAGTGTATAGACTGATGTGAAAAGAGTGTATTGTA
>NC_092166.1:84165853-84218353 GCF_045791955.1 Oncorhynchus clarkii lewisi | reverse complement strand
ATGAAAAAAAATCCTATTTATTTTTGTAGCTAAATACATACATTTATTTTCATCAGAAAATCTACATGATGTCTACACTTTAATTGTATTGTATTGTATTGTATTGTATGAGATATACTTGTGAGAAAACATTGTAACCTTAAATTGTATTGTATGAGATATATTTATGAGAATATGCTGTAACCTTGTGCTGTGTGTAGAGAATACTGCAATCAAGATTATTTATGTCCTGAAATAAAATAGAGTCCAAAATATCACGTGTGGCTCCAAGGGAATAACACACTTACATTCCTATCCTGAGCTGTGAATGGGGGTGCAAAGACAGTGTGGGGCCAGTAACCCAAAAGTTGCTTGGTCGAATCCCAGAGCCGACTAGGTCAATGTGCCCTTGAGCAAGGCAGCAGTTAAACCCTAATTGCGCCCGTAAGACGTTCCGAATAAACGTTTTCTGCTAAATGACTCAAAATGTCAATAACGCTATAAAAGTAGTGCACTTTATAGGATGCTACTTGGAATACAATCAGTTCAATATACAGTATGTGAAGGTCTAGGTACAGTCTACTGTAATAAGTCTCTCTAATGAACCGTCTACGTGTCCAAGTACCACACTAATTGGACCGAAAACAACCAGCCTGTTTTGCCTGAGTCAATCTGTGTGTAATTATACAGCCACATATCCAACCCCATAGAAAAAAAACAATAACTAGAACGGAGATCCGTTCATGGGTACACTCAAAATGGCCGCCGGTTTCACCCATCACAGAACGTTGACAATTCCATTCTACTGATTCTAATTCTATGTCTAACTCGCTCTATACAGCAGATGGCTTGGTTCCACTGGCATCTGATTGGGTCTTTAGGGAGACAGCTGAATTGTATTCTCCATTGGTTAAACCACTGAACCAAGGCAGCCAAGTCCCCCACATAACCACACACCGTTTAGTCAGGCTTCAACAACCTAGCTGGGCCAATTAGGTTTCTCATTATTTGATGTGAGCGAGATACACACACTGTGAAACTTTACTTCACATTAGTAAAACAGACAGGTTGACTAGGAATCATAGTATCTAATTTGGTATGTTCTAGTACTGGAAAGTAGGACTCATAGTATCTAATTTGGTATGTTCTGGCTTGGCAATTGTCATGCTCTACCAAATGATCTGTTGACTAGGCAGCCGTTGACCAGACCAGACCAGACCCAGTCCAGTCCAGACCAGATGAACTTGGACAGGTTCGAATCGATGGTTGTAGGAAGCCCACCTGTGGATGTGTGATGGGAACATCAGTGCTGATCGGTGTCTGCCACGCAGCAGACTGAGAGACAGGCTCACCTGCTGACTGCTATTGACTGACTGGAGCCCTATTGTTTATGTGTGTCCCCCCTGTAAGGATACAGGGTGCTGTTGTGGTTCAATTAAGACACCGTGCTGTAGAGGAGAGGAGAGGAGAGGAGAGGAGAGGAGAGGAGAGGAGAGGAGAGGAGAGGAGAGGAGAGGAGAGGAGAGGAGAGGAGAGGAGAGGAGAGAAGAGAAGAGAAGAGAAGAGAAGAGAAGAGAAGAGAAGAGAAGAGGAGAGGAGATGAGAGAGGGGATAGGAGAAGAGAGGGGATGGGAGAGGAAAGGAGAGGAGAGGAGAGGAGAGGAGAGGAGAGGAGAGGAGAGGAGAGGAGAGAAGAGAAGAGAAGAGAGGGGATAGGAGAAGAGAGGGGATGGGAGAGGAAAGGAGTATTCAGGGATGGAAATGAAGGTAGCCCACTAGCCCTAGGCTTGTAATTTTAAATCCGGGCTTGTAGAAAATGTACGATGACTGGTAAAATGTTGTCTTTTCAAATATCACGTCACAGAATGTCACCGGGCGAGTACAAAATCCCCGGTTGGCCAGTGCCCAAAATCCTTTAATTCCACCTCTGAGTAGAGTAGAGTCCCAGAATGTGTATATCTCTGCTAAACGGGACTCGTACTATCTTATTTTTTAAATATAAAAAAAAAGCATTTAGCAGACACAGTTATCCAAAGAGACGAACACAGAACTACAGGAATAGAACCTATAACCCTGCTGCTCTGACAGCAACCCTGCTAACCCTGCTGCTCTAACAACACATTTCTATCTCTGAGAGACATACACTACAAACGCAGTACTGTTCTATTTAATTTTATTGTCTCAGAGAGGATAAGAAACTAGACTAGATCAACCGCCAAGCCACACACACACACACACACTTTGCAAAGTAGATTCATAATGCCTATTTATTCAGTAGGCTAATCCCTTGTATAATCCTTAGTACGGTATTCAGATGGCACGTTGTAATAGCTAATTCCCTCTATCAGTGTCACCTTCTTTTAAATGAGCGTTAGCTCACGGATCAAAAAACATTAGCCACAAGTAAACCCCATGAAGCCATTCAACGGGCAATTATCACGTTTCGTACCAACCATAACTATAACTGTCAATTAAATGTGTTGTTCAAGACATCGCTGGAAAAAGGAAGCTGAGCATTACATTTTTTTTCCCCCTTCTGGAAATGAATCTAGTAGTGCATCCCAAATGGCACCCTATTCCCTATTTAGTGCACTACTTTTGACCAGAACTGTATGGGCCCTAGTCAAAAAAAATAGTGCACTACATAGGGGATAGTGTGCCATTTAGAATGTAAGTCTAGATAGAAAACAATCTCACACAGAAGCCTTGTGTTTCAGGTATTGAGACAGTCTGTGACCATTTAAAAGTAAATTCAAAGACAATAACAACCGTTTCGTAACACCACACTGTCATTCTTAATTTAAAAAAAAAAAATTAAGCCAGACTATGGCTGTCTGTTTTCCTCACTAAAGGATAATAACCTGCCTGGCATTTCTGAAGAAGAAGAAGTTCAAATCTGGCTCAGTTTTCACACAACATCTCAAAGCCTAATTGGGTAAGAAGTGAAGGCCTATTAACTAATAGCTCTCTGTAACATTTACATGCCAGGAAAGAGCTGAGACAAGGGCTGAATCCCAAATGCCATCCTATTCCCTATATAGTGCACTACTTTTGACCAGAACCCTATGGGTAAAGTAGTGCACTAAAGAAAGTAATAGGGTGTTGTTTGGGAAGCACACGGGTATAGAAATCCTGGTTGGAGCATCTTGCAACCCTTGTTATAGAAGAAGAAATTCACAGTTTGAGATGATATTCACAGACCTGTTGCATCCTATGGTTAAAGAAACATAATCTTCAAACACTTCTGCTCAGTGTGATAGTACTATACTGTTTCATTATGGTAGGACAAGGCAAGATGAGGTACAGGTATATTTTATTTAATCAGTGGAGGCTCCTCAGAGGAGGACGAGGAGGACCATCCTCCTCAGCGAATGTCATTAAAAATAAAAATAGTGAAACATCAAAAAAAGTTTTCCTTTTTAGATAAAACTCTACTAAATATATTCACGTCACCATATTATTGATAAAAACTCACTGTTTTGCAACAAAGGTCTACAGTAGCCTCAACAGCACTCTGTAGGGTAGCACCATGGTTTAGCAGGAGGACAGCTAGCTTCCGTCTTCCTGTGGGTACATTGACATCAATACAAAACCTAGGAGGCTCATGGTACTCACCCCCTTCCATAAACTTACACAGTAATTTTGAAAACTTCCAGAGGATGTCCTCCAACCTATCAGAGCTCTTGCAACCTGAACTGACATGTTGTCCACCCAATGAAAGGATGAGAGAATGATTCTAGTACTGAAAGCATATGCTACAGCTAGCTAGCACTGCAGTGCATAAAATATGTTGAGTAGTTGACTCAAAGAGAGAGAAAGATAATAGTTTAACAAAAGAAGCAAGATAGAGAGGGAGAGCGAGAGAGTGCAAGCTATATTTTGTAGTATTTCTTTCACTTTAACTTACGTAGCTAGCTAGCTAGTTTAGCCTAGTCAAACACCCGGCTCAAATAGATATGCTATGCTTATCTAACACTAGAACTCTTCCAAGTCACGGTAAGCTTTTGGTTTTATTCCTTTATTGCCACTGGGGCCTGCCGGTGTAACTGCTAAAGTGTATGCTGACTGTACAGTGTACTGCATGATTGTAGTGGGTTTGATAATACATTAGTTCTATTAGCTATGTTGACTATGACTTCAGATAATAGGGTGACAACCATGTAGTGTGTTGCGGTTAGCGGTTATGATATGAAGGTTTGGCTTGTAAAAGTTTTTTTTTTTGCCTTATCACAGACAGCTGATGTGTTGTGCACTGAAGTCCACAACTGAAAGGAAAAGGTGAGAGAGGAGGAGAGCACGTAGATGTGAGAAGGCATTACAACGAGTAAAGTGATCATGCTGTTTGTATGTGGCTGTGATGAAAGTGAACTGTGTTTGCGTGTGAACAGGGGTGTATTCATTCTGCTGATTCTGTTGAAAAAAAAAATGTCTTAGACGGTAGCAAATGTAACGAAACGGGAGATAAACGTACCTCAATTTGACCAATAGAAACTCTCAAAACTTGAGGCATCTGTGGCATTGTGTTGTGTGACAAAACTGCACATTTTAGAGAGGACTTTTATTGTCCCCAGCACAAGGTCCACCTTTGTAATGATCAAGCTGTTTAATCAGCTTCTTGGTATGCCACACCTGTCAGGTGGATGGATTATCTTGGCAAAGGAGAAATGCTCACTAACAGGGATCTAAACAAATTTGTGAACAAAATTTGAGAGAAAATATTTCTGGGATCTTTTATTTCAGCTCATGAAACATGAAACACTTTACATGTTGCGTTTATATTTTTATTCTGCGTAATTATATCATGCTTCCCCCATATAAAAAAAAATGCCACCTAAGCATTTATTTACTTACAGCACCTTCTGCTGCATATCAACTGTAATCCAAACCAAATACCTTCTGCTACATATCAACTGTAATCCAAACCAAATACCTTCTGCTGAATATCAACTGTAATCCAAACCAAATACCTTCTGCTGCATATCAACTGTAATCCAAACCAAATACCTTCTGCTGAATATCAACTGTAATCCAAACCAAATACCTTCTGCTGAATATCAACTGTAATCCAAACCAAATACCTTCTGCTACATATCAACTGTAATCCAAACCAAATACCTTCTGCTGAATATCAACTGTAATCCAAACCAAATACCTTCTGCTGAATATCAACTGTAATCCAAACGGTAATACTGTAAAATGTGTCTAAACAGTGCTGGTGACTCGTGATTCACATCCTGATTGTTAGATCAATAACCAATTTGAGGGTTGACATTGTGGACTGGCTCCAGTTTGCAGGCCATGCGTAGACATGGGGTGTAAATCTTACCCTGTTGGACGAGATGCAGGACAGGGCTGTCACTGGAGTGATTTATACGCGTGTGTGTGTGTGTGTGTGTGTGTATTTATATACACTACCGTCTAAACGTTTGGGGTCACAGAAATGTCCTTGTTTTTTAAAGAAAAGCAAACAAAATTGTCCATTAAAATAACATCAAATTGATCAGAAATACAGTGTAGACATTGTTAATGTGGTAAATGACTATTGTAGCTGGAAACTGCTGATTATTTTAATGGAATATCTACATAGGAGTACAGAGGCCCATTATCAGCAACCATCACTCCTGTGTTCCAATGGCACGTTGTGTTAGCTAATCCAGGTTTATCATTTTAAAAGGCTAATTGATCATTAGAAAACCCTTTTGCAATTATGTTAGCACAGCTGAAAACTGTTGTCCTGATTAAAGAAGCAATAAAAGTGGCCTTCTTTAGACTAGTTGAGTATCTGGAGCATCAGCATTTGTGGGTTCGATTACAGGCTCAAAATGGCCAGGAAACGTCAATCTATTCTTGTTCTGAGAAATTAAGGCTATTCCATGCGAGAAATTGCCAATAAACTGAAGATCTCGTACAATGCTGTGTACTACTCCCTTACCAGAACAGTGTAAACTGGCTCTAACTAGAATAGAAAGAGGAGTGGGAGGCCCCGGTGCACAACTGAGCCAGAGGACAAGTACATTAGAGTGTCTAGTTTGAGAAACAGACTCCTCTCAAGTCCTCATCTGGAAGCTTCATTAAATAGTACCCTCAAAACATCAGTCTCAACATCAACAGTGAAGAGATGCTGCCCTTCAGTTTTTCAGCTGTGTTAACATAATTGCAAAATGGTTTTCTAATGATCAATTAGCCTTTTAAAATGATAAACTTGGATTAGCTAACACAACGTGCCATTGGAACACAGAGTTGATGGTTGCTGATAATGGGCCTATGTACGCCTACGTAGATATTCCATTGAAAAATCAGCCGTTTCCAGCTACAATAGTCATTTACAACATTTAACAATGTCTGTTTCTGATCAATTTGATGTTATATGAATGGACAAAAAAAAAAGTGCTTTTCTTTCAAAAACAAGGACATTTCTGTGACCCCAAACTTTTGAACGGTAGTGTATTTGTGTGTGCGTGGCGTGAGACAGAGTTCTGAGTCATCAGCAGTAAGGGCCCCGGCTGAGCTCTGATTAGGAAGGAGATAAGAACCCCTAATGAGGGACACACTGGCATCTTCATCATCATCATCCTCATCATCATCATGATATCATATGAAACTTTAACGGTTGTGTACACAGATGTGCAGATGTTATCGCAGGTGCAGTGAAATGATTATGTTTCAGTCCAGTAGTAATATCTAGAATACAAAACAATACATACATCATCATCCAAAAAGTTAAAAGAAATTAAGAAATATCAGAAAGAGCCATGAAAACGTGTGTACAGCGAATACAGTATATCCATATGAAGTGGACAACAGGATGAACCATGACTAGAATACAGTATATCCATATGAAGTGGACAACAGGATGAACCATGACTAGAATACAGTATATACATATGAAGTGGACAACAGTAGTTATATAGGATGAATCATGACTAGAATATGGTATATATGAAGTGGACAACAGTAGTTATATAGGATGAACCAGGACTAGAATACAGTATATACATATGAAGTGGACAGCAGTAGTTATATAGGATGAACCAGAACTAGAATACAGTATATCCATATGAAGTGGACAGCAGGATGAACCATGACTAGAATACAGTATATCCATATGAAGTGGACAGCAGGATGAACCATGACTAGAATACATTATATCCATATGAAGTGGACAACAGGATGAACCATGACTAGAATACAGTATATACATATGAAGTGGACAGCAGTAGTTATATAGGATGAACTAGAATACAGTATATACATATGAAGTGGACAACAGTAGTTATATAGGATGAACCAGGACTAGAATACAGTATATACATATGAAGTGGACAGCAGTAGTTATATAGGATGAACTAGAATACAGTATATACATATGAAGTGGACAACAGTAGTTATATAGGATGAACCAGGACTAGAATACAGTATATACATATGAAGTGGACAACAGTAGTTATATAGGATGAACCAGGACTAGAATACAGTATATACATATGAAGTGGACAACAGTAGTTATATAGGATGAACCAGGACTAGAATACAGTATATACATATGAAGTGGACAACAGTAGTTATATAGGATGAACCAGGACTAGAATACAGTATATACAGTACATGTGAAGGTAAAACAGTATGTAAACATTATTAAAGTGGCCAGTGATTCCATGTCTATGTACATAGGGCAGGAGTCTCTAAGGTTCAGGGTAGAGTACTGGGTGGTAGCCGGCTAGTAACAGTGACTAAGGTTCAGGGCAGGGTACTGGGGCGGAGGCTAGTAACAGTGACTAAGGTTCAGGGCAGGGTACTGGGGCGGAGGCTAGTAACAGTGACTAAGGTTCAGGGCAGGGTACTGGGGCGGAGGCTAGTAACAGTGACTAAGGTTCAGGGCAGGGTACTGGGGCGGAGGCTAGTAACAGTCACTAAGGTTCAGGGTAGGGTACTGGGTGGTAGCTGGCTAGTAACAGTGACTAAGGTTCAGGGCAGGGTACTGGGGCGGAGGCTAGTAATAGTCACTAAGGTTCAGGGCAGGGTACTGGGCGGAGGCCGGCTGTTGGTGACTATTTAACAGTCTGATGACCTTGAGATAGAAGCTGTTTTTTACTCTCTCGGTTCCAGCTTCGATGCATCTGTACTGTCTCTGCCTTCTGGATGGTAACGTGTTGAACAGGCCGCGGCTCGGGTGGCTGAGGTCCTTGATGGTCTTCTAGATGGTAGCGGGTTGAACAGACCGCGGCTCGGGGGGTCCTTGATGATCTTCTTGGCCTCCTTGTGACACCGAGTGCTGTAGATGTTCTGGAGGGCAGGCAGTTTGTCCCCGATGGGCAGGGTACTGTGTTGTGATGCGTTGGGCTGACCGTACCACCCTCTGGAGAGCCCTGTGGTTGCGGGCGGCGCAGGTGCCGTGCCTGGCGGTGATACAGACCAACAGGATGCTCTTCATGGTGCGTCTGTAGAATTTTGTGAGGGTCTTAGGGGCCAAATTTCTTCCTGAGGTGAAGAGGTTACGCCTTTTTCACTTGTTTCAGCCGAGGAACTTGTAGTTTTTTGACCCTCTCCACTGTGGTCCCGTCGGTGTCGATGGGGGTGTGCTCTCTCCTGAAGTCCACGATCAGCTCCTTAGTTTTGTTGACGTTGAGGGAGAGGTTATTTTTCCCGGCACCAGTCCACCAGGGCCCTCACCTCCTCCCTGTATTCTCACCGTTGTTAGTAATCAGACCTACCACTGTTGTGTCGTCTGAAAACGTGATATAATTTGAGTTTGAGACGTCGTCATTAGCTCTGATTCCCATTTTCCAGTGCATGCCGATTCCACATGGTCTACATAATAAATAGTACTGTAGCCAGAGATACCCAGTTGGAAGTGAATAGAGCAGACTGTCATTTTACTCTTAGAAAAACGTGCTATCTAGAACATAAAAGACGCTCTTGGCTGAGAAAAACATTGTTGGTTCCAGGTAGAACCCTTTTGCTTCCATGAAGAACCATTTCTACATGGAACCCAAAATGGTTCTACCTGGAACCTAAAAGGGTTCTTCTATGGGGGACAGTCGAAGAACCCTTTTTTCTAAGACTGCATGCCAAACCAACTCAGCTAACATTCTCTCTCGCTCTCTCTCTCTCTCCAGAGAAAGATTGAGAGAGATCGAAGGATGGAGAGGGGGAGAGATATGGAGAGAGAGACATGAAGAAAGGGGATAGATATGGAGAGAGAGAGACATGGAGGGGGAGAGATATGGAGAGAGAGAGACATGGAGGGGGAGAGATATGGAGAGAGAGAGACATGGAGGGGGAGAGATATGGAGAGAGAGACATGGAGGGTGAAAGATATGGAAAGAGAGAGACATGGAGGGGGAGAGATATGGAGAGAGAGAGACATGGAGGGGGAGAGATATGGAGAGAGAGAGACATGGAGGGGGAGAGATATGGAGAGAGAGAGACATGGAGGGGGAGAGATATGGAGAGAGAGAGACATGGAGAGAGAGAGACATGGAGGGGGAGAGATATGGAGAGCAGTGGGGGCTGTTGAGGGGAGGACGGATCATAATAATGGCTGAAACGGAGTGAATTAAATGCCGTTCCACCTATTCCGCTCCGGGCATTGTCACAAAGCCTGTCCTCCCCAATTAAGTTGCCAAAAACCTCCTGTGATGGAGAGAGAGATGCAGAAAGGAGAGATATATGGAGAGATGGAGAGAAAGAAAGATGCAGAAATGGAGAGAGATATGGAGAGAGAAAGATGAAGGGAGAGAGAGAGAGAAGAAGAAAGGGAGAGAGACATGCAGAAAGAGAGAGAGATATGGAGAGAGAGAGAGAGAGAGATGCAGAAAGGGAGAGAGAGAGAGACACAGAAAGGGAGAGAGAGACATGAAGAAAGGGAGAGAGAGACATGAAGAAAGGGAGAGATAGAGACACAGAAAGGGAGAGAGAGAGACACAGAAAGGGAGAGAGAGAGACACAGAAAGGGAGAGAGATAGAGACACAGAAAGGGAGAGAGAGAGACATGAAGAAAGGGAGAGAGAAATGCAGAAAGGGAGAGAGAGACACAGAAAGGGAGAGAGAGAGACACAGAAAGGGAGAGAGAGAGACACAGAAAGGGAGAGAGAGAGACATGAAGAAATGGAGAGATAGAGAGAGCGAGAGAGAGAGAGAGAGAGAGAGAGAGAGAGACATGTAGAAAGGGAGAGAGAGAGAGACAGAGAGAGAGACATGCAGAAAGGGAGAGAGATATGGAGAGAGAGAGAGAGAGACATGCAGAAAGGGAGAGAGAGAGAGAGAGATGGAGAAAGGGAGAGAGAGAGAGAAAGAGAGAGAGAGAGAGAGATGGAGAAAGGGAGAGAGAGAGAGAAAGAGAGAGAGAGAGAGAGATGGAGAAAGGGAGAGAGAGAGAAAGAGAGAGAGAGAGAGAGATGGAGAAAGGGAGAGAGAGAGAAAGAGAGAGAGAGAGAGATGGAGAAAGGGAGAGAGACATGCAGAAAGGGAGAGAGAGAGACATGCAGAAAGGGAGATAGAGAGACATGCAGAAAGGGAGAGAGAGAGAGAAAGGGAGTGAGATGCAGAAAGGGAGAAAGAAGACTATGGTGTTACACCACATGACTAGATGAGAGTTGAGGCTGGTTGTACCACATGACTAGATGAGAGTTGAGGCTGGTTGTACCACATGACTAGATGAGAGTTGAGGCTGGTTGTACCACATGACTAGATGAGAGTTGAGGTTGGTTGTTAGCCTGCCAGCTTAGTGGAGTCTGCCACTAGCACAGTCAGTGTAGTCAACTCAGCTATCCCCATTGAGACCGTGTCTGTCTGTGCCTCAACCTGGGTTGGGCAAAACTAAACATGGCGCTGTTCGCCTTAGCAATCTCACTAGGATAAAGACCACCTCCATTCCTGTCATTATTGAAAGAGATCGTGATACCTCACATCTCAAAATAGGGCTATTTAATGTTAGATCCCTTACTTCAAAGGCAATTATAGTCAATGAACTAATCACTGATCATAATCTTGATGTGATTGGCCTGACTGAAACATGGCTTAAGCCTGATGAATTTACTGTGTTAAATGAGGCCTCACCTTCTGGTTACACTAGTGACCATATCCCCCGTGCGTCCCGCAAAGGCGGAGGTGTTTGCTAACATTTTCGATAGCAAATGTTAATCTACGCAAAACAAATGACGTTTTCATCTTTTGAGCTTCTAGTCATGAAATCTATGCAGCCTACTCAATCACTTTTTATAGCTACTGTTTACAGGCCTCCTGGGCCATATAAAGCATTCCTAATTGAGTTCCCTGAATTGCTATCGGACCTTGTAGTCATAGCAGATAATATTCTCATTTTTGGTGACTTTAATATTCACATGAAAAAGTCCACAGACCCACTCCAAAAGGCTTTCGGAGACATCATCGATTCAGTGGGTTTTGTCCAACATGTCTCTGAACCTACTCACTGTCACAGTCATACTGTGGACCTAGTTTTGTCCCATGGAATAAATGTTGTGGATCTTAATGTTTTTCCTCACTATTTTATTACGTTTACAATTGCAACAAATAATCTGCTCAGACCCCAACCAAGGAGCATCAAAAGTCGTGCTATAAATTCACAGACAACACAAAGATTCTTTGATGCCCTTCCAGACTCCCTCTGCCTACCCATGGACGTCAAAGAACAAAAATCAGTTAACCACCTAACTGAGGAACTCAATTTAACCTTGCGCAATACCCTAGATGCAGTTGCACCCCTAAACTAAAAACATTTCTCATAAGAAACTAGCTCCCTAGTACACAGAAAATACCCGAGCTCTGAAGCAAGCTTCCAGAAAATTGGAACGGAACTGGCGCCACACCAAACTGGAAGTCTTCCGACTAGCTTGGAAAGACAGTACCGTGCAGTACCGAAGAGCCCTTACTGCTGCTCGATCATCCTATTTTTCCAACTTAATTGAGGAAAATAAGAACAATCCAAAATGTATTTTTGATACTGTCGCAAAGCTAACTTAAAAGCAACATTCCCCAAGTGAGGATGGCTTTCACTTCAGCAGTAATAAATTCATGAACTTCTTTGAGGAAAAGATCATGATTGTTAGAAAGCAAATTACGGACTCCTCTTTAAATCTGCGTATTCCTTCAAAGCTCAGTTGTCCTGAGTCTGCACAACTCTGCCAGGACCTAGGATCAAGAGAGACGCTCAAGTGTTTTAGTACTATATCTCTTGACACAATGATGAAAATAATCATGGCCTCTAAACCTTCAACATTTTTAGAAAAAGCTGTTGCACAGCAACTCACTGTCTTCCTGAAGACAAACAATGTATACAAAATGCTTCAGTCACTGAGACTGCACTTGTGAAGGTGGTAAATGACCTTTTAATGGCGTCAGAATGCATCTGTCTTGGTGCTCCTAGACCTTAGTGCTGCTTTTGATACCATCGATAACCACATTCTTTTGGAGAGATTGGAAACCCAAATTGGTCTACACGGACAAGGTCTGGCCTGGTTTAGATCTTATCTGTCGGAAAGATATCAGTTTGTCTCTGTGAATGGTTTGTCCTCTGACAAATCAACTGTAAATTTCGGTGTTCCTCAAGGTTCCGTTTTAGGACCACTATTGTTTTCACTATATATTTTACCTCTTGGGGATGTCATTCGAAAACATAATGTTAACTTTCACTGCTATGCGGATGACACATATCTGTACATTTCAATGAAACATGGTGAAGCCCCAAAATTGCCCTCGCTAGAAGCCTGTGTTTCAGAAATAAGGAAGTGGATGGCTGCTTCTACTTTTAAACTCAGACAAAACAGAGATGCTTCTTCTAGGTCCCAAGAAACAAAGAGATCTTCTGTTGAATCTGACAATTAATCTTAATGGTTGTACAGTCGTCTCAAATAAAACTGTGAAGGACCTCGGCGTTACTCTGGACCCTGCTCTCTCTTTTGACGAACATATCAAGACTGTTTCAAGGACAGCTTTTTAAATACGTAACATTTCAAAAATCAGAAACTTTCTGTCCAAAAATGATGCAGAAAAATTAATCCATGCTTTTGTTACTTCTAGGTTAGACTACTGCAATGCTCTACTTTAGCACTAAACTTCAGTTAGTGCTAAATACGGCTGCTAGAATCCTGACTAGAACCAAAAAAATGTATCATATTACTCCAGTGCTAGCCTCCCTACACTGGCTTCTTGTCAAGGCAAGGGCTGATTTCAAGGTTTTACTGCTAACCTACAAAGCATTACATGGGCTTGCTCCGACCTATCTCTCTGATTTGGTCCTGCCGTACATACTGTATCTACACGTACGCTACGGTCACAAGACGCAGGCCTCCTAATTGTCCCTAGAATTTCTAAGCAAACAGATGGAGGCAGGGCTTTCTCCTATAGAGCTCCATTTTTATGGAATGGTCTGCCTACCCATGTGAGAGACGCAAACTCGGTCTCAACCTTTAAGTCTTTACTGTAGACTCATCTCTTCAGTGGGTCATATGATTGAGTGTAGTCTGGCCCAGGAGTGTGAAGGTGAACGGAAAGGCTCTGGAGCAACGAACCGCCCTTGCTGTCTCTGCCTGGCCGGTTCCCCTCTTTCCACTGGGATTCTCTGCCTCTAACCCTATTACAGGGGTTGAGTCACTGGCTTACTGGTGCTCATTCATGCCGTCCCTAGGAGGGGTGCGTCACTTGAGTGGGTTGAGTCACTGATGTGATCTTCCTGTCTGGGTTGGCGCCCCCCCCTTGGGTTGAGCCATGGCGGAGATCTTTGTGGGCTATACTCGGCCTTGTTTCAGGATGGTAAGTTGGTGGTTGAAGATATCCCTCTCGTGGTGTGGGGGCTGTGCTTTGGCAAAGTGGGTGGGGTTATATCCTTTCTGTTTGGCCCTGTCTGGGGGTATCATCGGATGGGGCCACAGTGTCTCCTGACCCCTCCTGTCTCAGCCTCCAGTATTTATCCTACAGTAGTTTGTGTCGGGGGGCTAGGGTCAGTTTGTTATATCTGGAGTACTTCTCCTGTCTTATCCGGTGTGAATTTAAGTATGCTCTCTCTATTTCTCTCTTTCTCTCTTTCTTTCTCTCTCTCGGAGGACCTGAGCCCTAGGACCATGCCTCAGGACTACCTGACATGATGACTCCTTGCTGTCCCCAGTCCACCTGGCCGTGCTGCTGCTCCAGTTTCAACTGTTCTGCCTGCGGCTATGGAATCCTGACCTGTTCACCGGACGTGCTACCTGTCCCAGACAAATGATTTGACCATGCTGGTCATTTATGAACATTTGAATATCTTGGCCATGTTCTGTTATAATTTCCACCCGGCACAGCCAGAAGAGGACTGGCCACCCCACATAGACTGGTTCCTCTCTAGGTTTCTTCCTAGGTTTTGGCCTTTCTAGGGAGTTTTTCCTAGCCAATGTGCTTCAACACCTGCATTGCTTGCTGTTTGGGGTTTTAGGCTGGGTTTCTGTACAGCACTTTGAGATATCAGCTGATGTACGGAGGGCTATATAAATAAATTTGATTTGATTTGTACCAAATGACTAGATGAGAGTTGAGGCTGGTTGTAGCAGGCTGTCATCTTAAGAGGAGACTCAACCATCCACAAAAACATTGCAAAGAGAAAATCATGTAATTCTCATCTTTTTCCATCAGAGTAATGATGTCTGTGCTCACTGCCCTGGCCTCCTCTCCTCTCCCCCTCGACTCACAACGCAGCACAAGAGAAAATTAGCTCAGAGAGGAGAAGAGAGGAAAGCCAGTTACATAAGTATCAACTATATAGATCAATCCAAGTCGACAGGAGAGAGAGAGAGAGATGTTAAGATTTAAGGTTCCTCATTAGGAACAATGCACAGTGACTTCTCTACTGTTTGCCTCACAAACCCCGTCTCTGATGAATATTCGTGGACTGGCTGAGTGCTCTGAAGGACATCCCAGTCTAGTCGTCACGGCTGGCAAGTGAACAGAGACGGTACATACACCCCCTAATAGCCCACTGTCAAGGAAGGGGAAACCAGAAAGCATGAGTATGCAGTTTGTATATCCTTAGTCACTCAGGTCACGTGGAAACTATACTGCTATTAGGGCGAGATTCCATTCACCTTTCACACAAAACTGCTTCTGTGTACAGATGAACTGTGATGGATGGAGAGGGATGCAGGGCAAGGGATGATTGGAGGTAGGAAGTGGCAGATGCGGGGCGAGAGGAGAGAGGCTGACGAAGGAGAGAAGAAGAGTGCAGTGTGCTTTATTACATGCCGACCAGGGATGGTTCCCAGGAGGCCATTTGTCCCAGCCAGCAGTCTGTGGGGGATAGAGAGGCCAACAGAGACTCTATCACATACAGCCAGACCCAACACAGCCCCTCCACACAACCCCCCCCCACACAGCCCCTGCAAACAACCCCCCCCCCCCCCCACAGCCCCTCCACACAACCCCCCCACACAGCCCCCCCCACACAACCCCCCCACACAGCTCCCCCCACACCATCCCCATCTAACCACTATACTCCCCCATCCCCATCTAATCTCCATACTCCCCCATCTAACCTCCACATCCTCCCCCATCCCAATCTAACCTCCACATCCTCCCCCATCCCCATCTAACCTCTATACTCCCCCATCCCCATCTTATCTCCATACTCCCCCATCTAACCTCCACATCCTCCCCCATCCCCATCTAACCTCCATACTCCCCCATCCCCATCTAACCTCCACATCCTCCCCCCATCCCCATCTAACCTCCATACTCCCCCATCCCCATCTAACCTCCACATCCTCCCCCATCCCCATCTAACCTCCATACTCCCCCATCCCTATCTAACCTCTAATCTCCCCCATCTAACCTCTATACTCCCCCATCCCCATCTAACCTCCACATCCTCCCCCATCCCCATCTAACCTCCATACTCCCCCATCCCCATCTAACCTCTATACTCCCCCATCTAACCTCTATACTCCCCCATCCCCATCTAACCTCCACATCCTCCCCCATCCCCATCTAACCTCCACATCCTCCCCCATCCCCATCTAACCTCCACATCCTCCCCCATCCCCATCCAACCTCCACATCCTCCCCCATCCCCATCTAATCTCCATACTCCCCCATCTAATCTCCATACTCCCCCATCTAACCTCCACATCCTCCCCCATCCCCATCTAATCTCCACATCCTCCCCCATCCCCATCTAATCTCCATCCTCCCCCATCCCCATCTAACCTCTATACTCCCCCATCCCCATCTAACCTCTATACTCCCCCATCCCCATCTAACCTCTATACTCCCCCATCTAACCTCCATCCTCCCCCATCCCCATCTAACCTCTATACTCCCCCACCCCCATCTAATCTCCATTCTCCCCCATATAACCTCCACATCCTCCCCAATCCCCATCTAATCTCCATACTCCCCCATCCAACCTCCACATCCTCCCCCATCCCCATCTAACCTCCACATCCTCCCCCATCCCCATCTAATCTCCATACTCCCCCATCTAATCTCCACATCCCCCCCAATCTAATCTCCATACTCCCCCATCTAACCTCCACATCCCCCCCCATCTAATCTCCATACTCCCCCATCTAACCTCCACATCCCCCCCATCTAACCTCCATCCTCCCCATCTAACCTCCATACTCCCCCATCCCCATCTAACCTCTATACTCCCCCATCCCCATCTAACCTCCATACTCCCCCATCTAACCTCCACATCCCCCCCATCTAACCTCCACATCCCCCCCATCTAACCTCCACATCCCCCCCATCTAACCTCCACATCCCCCCCATCTAACCTCCATCCTCCCCCATCCCCATCTAACCTCCATACTCCCCCATCTAACCTCTATACTCCCCCATCCCCATCTAACCTCTATACTCCCCCATCCCCATCTAATCTCCATACTCCCCCATCTAACCTCCACATCCCCCCCCCATCTAATCTCCATACTCCCCCATCTAACCTCCACATCCCCCCCATCTAACCTCCATCCTCCCCCATCCCCATCTAACCTCCATCCTCCCCCATCCCCATCTAACCTCTATACTCCCCCATCCTCATCTAACCTCTATACTCCCCCATCCCCATCTAACCTCTATACTCCCCCATCCCCATCTAACCTCCATACTCCCCCATCCCCCTCTAACCTCTATACTCCCCCATCCCCATCTAACCTCTATACTCCCCCATCTAACCTCCATACTCCCCCATCCTCATCTAACCTCCACATCCTCCCCCCATCCCCATCTAATCTCCATACTCCCCCATCTAACCTCCACATCCTCCCCCATCCCCATCTAACCTCCATACTCCCCCATCCTCATCTAACCTCCACATCCTCCCCCCATCCCCATCTAACCTCCATACTCCCCCATCCCCCTCTAACCTCTATACTCCCCCATCCCCATCTAACCTCTATACTCCCCCATCCCCATCTAACCTCCATACTCCCCCATCCCCCTCTAACCTCCATACTCCCCAATACCTCATCTAATCTCCATACTCCCCCATCCCCAACTGACCTCCATCCTCCCCCCATCCCCATCTAACCTCCACATCCTCCCCCATCCCCATCTAACCTCCACATCCTCCCCCATCCCCATCTAACCTCCACATCCTCCCCATCTAACCTCCACATTCTCCCCCCATCCCCATCTAACCTCCATACTCCCCCATCCCCATCTAACCTCCACATCCTCCCCCCATCCCCATCTAACCTCCATACTCCCCCATCCTCATCTAACCTCCACATCCTCCCCCATCCTCATCTAAGCTCCACATCCTCCCCCATCCCCATCTAACCTCCACATCCTCCCCCATCCCCATCTAACCTCCACATCCTCCCCCATCCTCATATAATCTCCATACTCCCCCATCCTCATCTAACCTCCACATCCTCCCCCATCCCCATCTAACCTCCACATCCTCCCCCATCCCCATCTAACCTCCATACTCCCCCATCTAATCTCCATACTCCCCCATCTAACCTCCACATCCTCCCCCATCTAATCTCTATACTCCCCCATCTAACCTCCACATCCTCCCCCATCCTCATCTAATCTCCATACTCCCCCATCCTCATCTAACCTCCATACTCCCCCATCCCCATCTAACCTCCACATCCTCCCCCATCCCCATCTAACCTCCATATCCTCCCCCATCCCCATCTAACCTCTATACTCCCCCATCCCCATCTAACCTCCACATCCTCCCCCATCCCCATCTAACCTCTATACTCCCCCATCCCCATCTAACCTCCACATCCTCCCCCATCCCCATCTAACCTCTATACTCCCCCATCCCCATCTAACCTCCACATCCTCCCCCATCCCCATCTAACCTCCACATCCTCCCCCATCCCCATCTAACCTCTATACTCCCCCATCCCCATCTAACCTCCACATCCTCCCCCATCCCCATCTAACCTCTATACTCCCCCATCCCCATCTAACCTCCACATCCTCCCCCCATCCCCATCTAATCTCCAAATCCTCCCCCATCCCCATCTAACCTCCACATCCTCCCCCATCCCCATCTAACCTCTATACTCCCCCATCCCCATCTAACCTCCACATCCTCCCCCATCCCCATCTAACCTCTATACTCCCCCATCCCCATCTAACCTCCACATCCTCCCCCATCCCCATCTAACCTCCACATCCTCCCCCCCTCCCCATCTAACCTCCACATCCTCCCCCATCCCCATCTAACCTCCACATCCTCCCCCATCCCCATCTAACCTCTATACTCCCCCATCCCCATCTAACCTCCACATCCTCCCCCATCCCCATCTAACCTCTATACTCCCCCATCCCCATCTAACCTCCACATCCTCCCCCCATCCCCATCTAACCTCCACATCCTCCCCCCATCCCTATCTAACCTCCACATCCTCCCCCCATACCTATCTAAACTCCACATCCTCCCCCATCCCCATCTAACCTCCACATCCTCCCCATCTAATCTCCACATCCTCCCCATCTAACCTCCACATCCTCCCCATCTAACATCCACATCCTCCCCCATCCCCATCTAACCTCCACATCCTCCCCATCTAATCTCCACATACTCCCCATCTAACCTCCACATCCTCCCCATCTAACATCCACATCCCCCCCCCATCCCCATCTAACCTCCACATCCTCCCCATCTAATCTCCACATCCTCCCCATCTAACCTCCACATCCCCCCCTATCCCCATCTAACCTCCACATCCTCCCCATCTAATCTCCACATCCTCCCCCATCCCCATCTAATCTCCATCCTCCCCCATCCCCATCTAACCTCTATACTCCCCCATCCCCATCTAACCTCTATACTCCCCCATCTAACCTCCATCCTCCCCCATCCCCATCTAATCTCCATCCTCCCCCATCCCCATCTAACCTCTATACTCCCCCATCCCCATCTAACCTCTATACTCCCCCATCTAACCTCCCCCCCACACCCCCTCCCCCCCCCATGCCTTTTGCACACAATGTATATATAGACTCCCCTTTTTTCTACTGTGTTATTGACTTGTTAATTGTTTACTCCATGTGTAACTCTGTGTTGTCTGTTCACACTGCTATGCCTTATCTTGGCCAGGTCGCAGTTGCAAATGAGAACTTGTTCTCAACTAGCCTACCTGGTTAAATAAAGGTGTTCTCAACTAGCCTACCTGGTTAAATAAAGGTGTTCTCAACTAGCCTACCTGGTTAAATAAAGGTGTTCTCAACTAGCCTACCTGGTTAAATAAAGGTGTTCTCAACTAGCCTACCTGGTTAAATAAAGGTGTTCTCAACTAGCCTACCTGGTTAAATAAAGGTGTTCTCAACTAGTCTACCTGGTTAAATAAAGGTGTTCTCAACTAGCCTACCTGGTTAAATAAAGGTGTTCTCAACTAGCCTACCTGGTTAAATAAAGGTGTTCTCAACTAGTCTACCTGGTTAAATAAAGGTGTTCTCAACTAGCCTACCTGGTTAAATAAAGGTGAAAAAAAAAAAAAAAAAAAAAAAAAAAAAAATCTAACATCCACATCCTCCCCCACTCCGACGCTCTGACGCTCCGACGCTCCGACGCTCCGACGCTCCGACGCTCCGACGCTCCGACGCTCCGACGCTCCGACGCTCCGACGCTCAGACGCTCAGACGCTCAGACGCTCAGACGCTCAGACGCTCAGACGCTCAGACGCTCAGACGCTCAGACGCTCAGACGCTCAGACGCTCAGACGCTCAGACGCTCAGACGCTCAGACGCTCAGACGCTCAGACGCTCAGACGCTCAGACGCTCAGACGCTCAGACGCTCAGACGCTCCGACGCTCCGACGCTCCGACGCTCCGACGCTCCGACGCTCCGACGCTCCGACGCTCAGACGCTCAGACGCTCAGACGCTCAGACGCTCAGACGCTCCGACGCTCCGACGCTCCGACGCTCCGACGCTCCGACGCTCCGACGCTCCGACGCTCCGACGCTCCGACGCTCTGACGCTCCGACGCTCCGACGCTCTGACACTCTGACACTCTGACGCTCTGACGCTCCAACGCTCCGACACTCAGACACTCAGACACATCAGACATAATTTAATTTGTGTTAAGTCTAGTCTGCTAGATCAGAGGCAGAAGGGATGACCATAGATGTTCTCTGTTTAGTGAGTCCTCCAGATCAGAGGCAGTAGGGATGACCAGGGATGTTCTCTGTTTAGTGAGTCCTCCAGATCAGAGGCAGTAGGGATGACCAGGGATGTTCTCTGTTTAGTGAGTCCTCCAGATCAGAGGCAGTAGGGATGACCAGGGATGTTCTCTGTTTAGTGAGTCCTCCAGATCAGAGGCAGTAGGGATGACCAGGGATGTTCTCTGTTTAGTGAGTCTGCTAGATCTGAGGCAGTAGAGATGACCAGAGATGTTCTCTGTTTAGTGAGTCCTCCAGATCAGAGGCAGTAGGGATGACCAGGGATGTTCTCTGTTTAGTGAGTCTGCTAGATCTGAGGCAGTAGAGATGACCAGGGATGTTCTCTGTTTAGTGAGTCTGGGTGATTGTCTATGTTAGTTGCTTGTGACAGCACAGTTCTCATTATAGCTTCACGGTCGTTATTCGTTTATTGTTTTTGTATAGTTTGTATTCAGTGTTCAGTGCTTTCTTTAATTAAAATATCATCATGAACACATACCACGCTGCATTTTGGTCCGCTTCTTACGGCGATCGTGACAATTAATAACCGTGAGCTCATAAATTCATTCTGGCTATTTACTCCGATTTTAAAATACTCTCGTCCGATTGTGCCAGAGGGCAGAGTATCTGATGAATTTAGGAACGCTCAACACCGGTTGAATATGGCCGGTGTCAGTAAACGTCGGCAAAAAAATTAATAAACGTAATTAAATGGTTGCCAGCAGTACAGTTACAGTCACCAACACTCTGGATAACATGAAAACATCCTAACCAGCTCTGTTAGGGCGAGTAAAATAGTCAAGAGTGAGGTGTTCCTCTCATTTGTGTCTGGAAGTAGCTAGCAAGCTAGCCAATGTTAGCTTGGTTACTTGACTGCCGTTGTGAGGCCAGAACACTCGGATCAACCCTACTCCTCCTCAATGTGAGCTCTGAATTTACAAAACGGACCATCTGACAATGAACGGCCAGCCAGACTGAATTTACGAACGCAGCCCAAGTCTCATTAATAAATCGAGAGGAAATTACCAAGAAAATGGTACGCATGACCATTTCTGAAAGACTGAAAGACCACTTATGAACGTGGTAAGCGTTTTGATAGCGTACCATCTTTTGGATCCATTTTGCGAATTGCCTGAATGTGTATACAGAGTTACGTATCCATGTCTTCTTTTAATTCAGAGGATGCCACTGAGGAAGTAACTGGTCATTTCATCCATGTCTTCTTTTAATTCAGAGGATGCCACTGAGGAAGTGACTGGTCATTTCATCCATGTCTTCTTTTAATTCAGAGGATGCCACTGAGGAAGTGACTGGTCATTTCATCCATGTCTTCTTTTAATTCAGAGGATGCCACTGAGGAAGTGACTGGTCATTTCATCCATGTCTTCTTTTAATTCAGAGGATGCCACTGAGGAAGTGACTGGTCATTTCATCCATGTCTTCTTTTAATTCAGAGGATGCCACTGAGGAAGTGACTGGTCATTTCATCCATGTCTTCTTTTAATTCAGAGGATGCCACTGAGGAAGTGACTGGTCATTTCATCCATGTCTTCTTTTAATTCAGAGGATGCCACTGAGGAAGTGACTGGTCATTTCATCCATGTCTTCTTTTAATTCAGAGGATGCCACTGAGGAAGTGACTGGTCATTTCATCCATGTCTTCTTTTAATTCAGAGGATGCCACTGAGGAAGTGACTGGTCATTTCATCCATGTCTTCTTTTAATTCAGAGGATGCCACTGAGGAAGTGACTGGTCATTTCATCCATGTCTTCTTTTAATTCAGAGGATGCCACTGAGGAAGTGACTGGTCATTTCATCCATGTCTTCTTTTAATTCAGAGGATGCCACTGAGGAAGTGACTGGTCATTTCATCCATGTCTTCTTTTAATTCAGAGGATGCCACTGAGGAAGTGACTGGTCATTTCATCCATGTCTTCTTTTAATTCAGAGGATGCCACTGAGGAAGTGACTGGTCATTTCATCCATGTCTTCTTTTAATTCAGAGGATGCCACTGAGGAAGTGACTGGTCATTTCATCCATGTCTTCTTTTAATTCAGAGGATGCCACTGAGGAAGTGACTGGTCATTTCATCCATGTCTTCTTTTAATTCAGAGGATGCCACTGAGGAAGTGACTGGTCATTTCATCCATGTCTTCTTTTAATTCAGAGGATGCCACTGAGGAAGTAACTGGTCATTTCATCCATGTCTTCTTTTAATTCAGAGGATGCCACTGAGGAAGTGACTGGTCATTTCATCCATGTCTTCTTTTAATTCAGAGGATGCCACTGAGGAAGTGACTGGTCATTTCATCCATGTCTTCTTTTAATTCAGAGGATGCCACTGAGGAAGTGACTGGTCATTTCATCCATGTCTTCTTTTAATTCAGAGGATGCCACTGAGGAAGTGACTGGTCATTTCATCCATGTCTTCATGTGACTATGTTCCCAGCATACCGTATTTTTTTATGTTGTTTTATTTTACCTTTATTTAACCAGGCAAGTCAGTTAAGAACAAATTCTTATTTTCAACGACGGCCAAGGAACAGTGTTGTTAACTGCCTTGTTCAGGGGGCAGAACGACAGACAGCTCGGGAGTTTTGAACTTGCAACCTTCCGGTATAATGGGCCTTTGAAGCCCACGCGGCTCTACGGACACGGACTCTGTCATAACGTTACAAAAAAAGACCACACCCCTAGACGACTGTTATGGTCCAGATGGATCCACATCGATATTCAACACAACATGTAAAGGTCAGGCGTAACTGTCATTTCAGGCCTGCCAGGTTGACTTACAGGGAACTCGTGATATTGGCTGTAGGCCAGATAGAAAATTGCATCATACTTCTTATCAGCCTCTTAATGGACATTGACAAAAAAAATATTATATATATATATATATATATACAGTGGGGCAAAAAAGTATTTAGTCAGCCACCCATTGTGCAAGTTCTCCCACTTAAAAAGAGGAGAGAGGCCTGTAATTTTCATCATAGGTTTCACTTCAACTATGACAGACAAAATTAGGAAACAAAAATCAGAAAATCACATTGTAGGATTTTTTATGAATTTATTTGCAAATTATGGTGGAAAATAAGTATTTGGTCAATAACAAACGTTTATCTCAATACTTTGTTATATACCCTTTGTTGGCAATGACAGAGGTCAAACGTTTTATGTAAGTCTTCACAAGGTTTTCACACACTGTTGCTGGTATTTTGGCCCATTCCTCCATGCAGATCTCCTCTAGAGCAGTGATGTTTTGGGGCTGTTGCTGGGCATATATATTTAGACAATTTGCAATAATTCCAAGGACCGTTTACCCAGCATCCTCCCCAGTAGACATGGATACACAGTGTTCAATACACACAGTCATTAGAGCATCATGGGAGTCTAGACCAGATCTGATTCTGGACAGCTTCAAGGTGTGAAGGAGGTCCCACTCTAAACAAACTACAACACATAACGGTTATTTTAAAGCATTAAAAACAAAACTATAGATTGTTTAAGATACTGAATGTAATGTCAATCTAAACTTCTGTCTGTCAAAGGCTTCCCAGTTGTTAAACGAGAGGATATCCACATCGTATCGTGCGTTCTATGCTGACAGTGCTCCCCCTGCTGGAGAGAAAAACAGCTGAACGTGGCTATAGGAGTGCCGTCACTATGATGACACTACTAACACAACAAGGAGTAGGACATGATCATGATCAAACACACAGTATGGCCCACTAGGGATATCAGCGCAATACGCTTCCTACCCACAAAACCACACTGGCAAATGATGAGATATGATAAGAGAGCATTTAGAAAAAACCAATGGGCCATACAACCCATAAAGTAACATTGGTGCTTTTCATAGCTAGACTGTGGTTCAGGCACCTCACCTCAGACTTTGACTGTATTCCAAATGCTAGCCTATTTCTTATATAGTGCACATATTTTTGACCAGAGCCCTGTGGCCCATAATCAAAAGTAGTAAATAACAAAAAGTGTACAATTTGGGATGCAGCTTCTGTTTACAATTGAGCTGTTTTTATTTACTTTCAGAGGGCTGTTATGTGAAGACGGTAGGAAGAAGCGGAGGTAGTCAAAGTAGATTAGCGAGATGACGCTTTTAAAGTGATGAGTGCTTTGATAGGAGGCTGGGGACAGGACAGCGTTACTTGGTGAGAGAGAGAGAGACACAGACAGAGAAGAGACGAGACATACATAGAGAGAGAAGAGACAGAGAGAAGAGAAAGAGACAGAGAGAGAGAGAGAGCGGGGGGGGCAAAAGAGCAGAGACACGGAGAGAAGAGAGAGAGCGTGGGGCATGAGAGACAGAGAGAGAGAGAGAGAGAGGGGGGGGGGGGGGAAGAGGATAGAGAAGAGACGAGAGATACAGAGAGAAGAGACAGAGAGAGAGAGAGAGACACACACAGACAGACAGACAGGCAGGCAGGCAGGCAGGCAGACAGATACAGTGAGAGAAGAGACACAGAGAGAGAGAGAGAGAGAGAGAGAGAGAGAGAGAGAGAGAGAGAGAGAAAGAGAGATACTCTGGTATGGCTCCATCATGGCGGAGGCTAGGAGAGTCATCCTGTGATTCTAAATGACAGGTTTTCCTCTAAACAGACCACAGCACCATGATGGCTCCCACAGGACGACTACTCAACTCCAGGTCTTCATAGGCTACTTGGGTAATTGAACAGCAGGAGGTAGGAAGTGTTTAATACACCTATCTGTTAAGGAAGTACTTACTACTCACTTAACAAAGGGTAGATTATTTGTTTCATATGTTCTCTCTCGCTCTGGTGTTAGAGGCATGGTATCATCAGTGGGATGTACTGTATGGCTAGGTAGTCAGAAAGTGGGAGACAAAATGTAGTCGAGTGTGATACGCATAGCCATGAAAGGAGAGACCATATATATATATATATATATTTACACACACACACATATACACACATATACGGTACCAGTCAAAGGTTAGGACACACTTACTAATTCCAGGGTTTTTCTTTATTTTTACTATTTTCTACATTGTAGAATAACAGCGAAGACATCAAAACTATGAAATAACACATATGAAATCATGTAGTAACCAATAAACTGTTAAACAAATCAAAATCTATTTTAGATTTGAGATTCTTCAAAGTAGCCACCCTTGGCATTCTCTCAACCAGCTTCATGAGGTAGTCACCTGGAATGCACTTCAATTAACAGGTGTGAAGTTAATTTGTGGAATTTCTTTACTTCTTAATGTGTTTGAGCCAATCAGTTGTGTTGTGACAAGGTAGAGGTGGTATACTGCAGATAGCCCTATTTGGTAAAAGACCAAGTCCATATTACGGCAAGAACAGCTCAAATAAGCAAAGAGAAACCTGTTCATCCCTACTGCCTCTGATCTGGAGGACTCACTAAACAGTGAACATCTCTGGTCATCCCTACTGCCTCTGATCTGGAGGACTCACTAAACAGAGAACATCCCTGGTCATCCCTACTGCCTCAGATCTAGCAGACTCACTAAACAGAGAACATCCCTGGTCATCCCTACTGCCTCTGATCTGGAGGACTCACTAAACAGTGAGCATCTCTGGTCATCCCTACTGCCTCTGATCTGGAGGACTCACTAAACAGTGAACATCTCTGGTCATTCCTACTGCCTCTGATCTGGAGGACCTCTCTCTGGTCATCCCTACTGCCTCTGATCTGGACTCACTAACCACATCCCTGAGCCTCTGATCTGGACATCAGAGAACATCCCTGGTCATCCCTACTGCCTCTGATCTGGAGGACTCACTAAACAGAGAACATCACTGGTCATCCCTACTGCCTCTGATCTGGAGGACTCACTAAACACACATGCTTCGTTTGTAAATAATATCTGAATGTTGGAGTGTTAAAAACAAGAAAATGGTGCTGTCTGGTTTGCTTTTTGAAATGATTTATACATTTACTATTTAAAACCATTTCATATTTAAAGCCAAATACTTTTAGACTTTTGCTCAAGTAGTATTTTACTGTGTGACTTTTACCCTAGTCATTTTCTATTGAGGTATCTTTACTTTTACTCAAGTCTGACAATTTGGTACTTTTTCCACCACTGAATATAGTAATGTTCTCAAAATGGTTTGACATTGGGAACGTTCTCAAATGGTTCAGAGAACGTTAAGAAACAACATTCTTCTGTGGGAATTTCAGTACCTCAGCATAACGTTTCCTAGAGGTTTTTTAATGGTTCTATTTAAAGTCATGTTCTCAAATCGTTTCCGAAAAACTTTCCATAAAAACCACAAGAAAACGTTTGTAATGTTTAGAGAACGTACTTAGAATTTTATTTTAAAACGTATACATTTCGCTCTCAGCATCAACAAAGTTCTCTCTACCTATCTTGTTAAGTGTGTTCAGGTGTGTTGACCACGCCCACTAATTAGCCACTTAATGAGTGTTTGTTTCCTTTGAAGTGGGGTCTGTTTAAATAGATGAAAATCAACAGCTTTGTATGAGTTAAAAAACATGTCATGCTAGTTCCATCCTGGTGGTGCAGTGGACTAATTCCATGGATAGAGAACAGATGATAGATAATATGTTCAAATCTCACTGATGCTGTGTCATATAAAAATATATAAAAATGTCATTCATTTCCATGTGTCCCATCTGTGCTTGGAGCTGACCCAAAATAAACTAGCAGTGTTATTAAAAGTCTTATTGAAACGTTCAGCGATGATTTTAAGGAAGTTATTTAAATATCCCCAAATAACCTATCATTTCTGTTCTCAGACCGTTAATAAAACCTCACAGGAAAACATTCAGGGAACCAAAGTAAAATTCTCAGAACCTCCCCAGAACCATAGTAAAACATTCTCAGAACCTCTCTGGAACCATAGTAAAACATTCTCAGAACCTCTCTGGAACCATAGTAAAACATTCTCAGAACCTCTTTGGAACCATAGTAAAACATTCCCAGAACCTCTCTGGAACCATAGTAAAACATTCTCAGAACCTCTCTGGAACCATAGTAAAACATTCCCAGAACCTCTTTGGAACCATAGTAAAACATTCTCAGAACCTCTATGGAACCATAGTCAAACATTCTCAGGACCTCCCCGGAACCATAGTAAAACGTTCTCAGGACCTCCCTGGAACCATAGTAAAACATTCCCAGAACCTCTTTGGAACCATAGTAAAACATTCTCAGAACCTATATGGAACCATAGTAAGACATTCCCAGAACCTCTCTGGAACCATAGTAAAACATTCTCAGAACCTCTCTGGAACCATAGTAAAACATTCCCAGAACCTCTCTGGAACCATAGTAAAACATTCTCAGAACCTCTATGGAACCATAGTAAAACATTCTCAGGACCTCCCCGGAACCATAGTAAAAAATTCTCAGGACCTCCCCGGAACCATAGTAAAACATTCTCAGAACCTCCCTGGAACCATAGTAAAACATTCTCAGAACCCCCCTGGAACCATGGCAAAACATTCTCAGAACCTCACTGGAACCATAGTAAAATATTCTCAGAACCTCTCTGGAACCATAGTAAAACATTCTCAGAACCTCTTTGGAACCATAGTAAAACATTCTCAGAACCTCTTTGGAACCATAGTAAAACATTCTCAGAACCTCTCTGGAACCATAGTAAAACATTCTCAGAACCTCTCCATGGAACCATAGTAAAACATTCTCAGAACCTCTCTGGAACCATAGTAAAACATTCTCAGAACCTCCCTGGAACCATAGTAAAACATTCTCAGAACCTCTCTGGAACCATAGTAAAACATTCTCAGAACCTCCCTGGAACCATAGTAAAACATTCTCAGAACCTCTCTGGAACCATAGTAAAACATTCTCAGAACCTCACTGCAACCTAAAAATAAACTTTCACAGAAAAGGTGACACTTTCAGTTCTGTTCTCAGGAAGTTAAAAAAGCATTTTGTTTTACCGGTTCCCACAACCAATGTGAAACCAAAAACGTATGTTCCCACAACTTCTAAGGAAACAAATATTTTAGCTGGGTATCTATACAGTTCTAATCTCAATTAAAAGTCATACATACCCTAGAGTTTAAGAGAGGGTACTTGCAATCATTTGAACATGTTTTGATTCAAAAAGAAGTCTCTGTATAATACTCTGAGGACTTTCAGGTGAGAAGATCCAATTCATATTCAGTATGGAAGCCCGGCTGGGAATCGTTTTTAACTGTGAGACACTGGATCAACGACCATATAGTTAGTAACTATACCCCAGACTATGAAACAGCCCTTTCCATCATCATACTAGCCTTGTTGTATAGAAACAGAAATATTACAGAGACTAACAAATTGATAGTAATAGTCCCAACCCTCCCCAGTCCCAGCTTTCCCCAGCTCAGCCTCAACCCCATCCCTCCCCAGTCCCAGCTCTCCCTAGCTCAGCCTCAACCCCAGCCCTCCCCAGTCCCAGCTCTCCCTAGCTCAGCCTCAACCCCAGCCCTCCCTAGCTCAGCCTCAACCCCAGCCCTCCCTAGCTCAGCCTCAACCCCAGCCCTCCCTAGCTCAGCCTCAACCCCAGCTCTCCCAAGCTCAGCCTCAACCCCAGCTCTCCCTAGCTCAGCCTCAACCCCAGCCCAGCCTCAACCCCAGTCCAGCCTCAACCCCAGCCCAGCCTCAACTCCAACCCCAGCAATGACACACAAACACATACACACTGCACAACATTCACACTGATAAATAGCTACGGAGAGGAATGTTACATTTTTTAAATTGAATCTTTATTTAACTAGGCAAGTCAGTTAAGAACAAATTCTTATTTTACAATGACGGCCTACCCCGGGACAAACCCTCCCCCTAACCCGGACGACGCTGGGCCAATTGTGCGCCGCCCTATGGGATTCCTGATCACGGCCGGTTGTGACACAGCCTGAGAACGAACCAGGGTCTGTAGTGACACCTCTAGCACTGAGATGCAGTGCCTTAGACCGCTGTGATACAGCCTGGATTCAAACCAGGGTCTGTAGTGATGCCTCTAGCACTGAGATGCAGTGCCTTAGACCGCTGTGATACAGCCTGGATTCAAACCAGGGTCTGTAGTGATGCCTCTAGCACTGAGATGCAGTGCCTTAGACCGCTGTCATACAGCCTGGATTCAAACCAGGGTCTGTAGTGACGCCTCTAGCACTGCGATGCAGTGCCTTAGACCGCTGTGATACAGCCTGGATTCAAACCAGGGTCTGTAGTGACGCCTCTACCACTGGTATGCAGTGCCTTAGACCGCTGTGATACAGCCTGGATTCAAACCAGGGTCTGTAGTGATGCCTCTACCACTGGGATGCAGTGCCTTAGACCGCTGTGATACAGCCTGGATTCAAACCAGGGTCTGTAGTGACGCCTCTAGCACTGCGATGCAGTGCCTTAGACCGCTGTGATACAGCCTGGATTCAAACCAGGGTCTGTAGTGACGCCTCTACCACTGCGATGCAGTGCCTTAGACCGCTGTGATACAGCCTGGATTCAAACCAGGGTCTGTAGTGACGCCTCTACCACTGCGATGCAGTGCCTTAGACCACCGCGCCACTCGGGAGGATACTAAAAAATTATAAATAAATAAATAAATAAAAAGGAGTACAGGAAGCCCAGGGCGGAAATCACGTTTCCAATACTTCCTGAATGTGACTTTCCCCACTGACATATACTTACTTTCCTCTCTAAAACAGATGTGTAGGGAATCTAATTATATCCTTACAAATTATCAAAGGGCCAAAAACCTAGCGATGTCTCCTTTGAAACGTGGAAGTAACATCTGTCTGTGGCTGCCATGAAACGAGAGAAAAACAGCTGTGCCTGCTATGCTGTTGACTTGCATGGCTTATAAAAGCTATACAAATAAAAAAGAGTCTCACACTCTATATAGAAACTCCTAGTAATTTATTCGGTAAATTAACAAATGTTTCGGTAATCACTGTGCCGTTACCATGGCAATATTATCAACAGACTCAGTAGGTCGTTTTTTTTTTGAGGTACACCCCACACACCAGTTCACAACGATAGTCGGTGCCAGGCTCGCTGGTTCCAGTATCTCAGAAACGACCGGCCTCCTGGGCTTTTCACACACGACAGTGTCTAAGGGTTTACTGAGAACGGTGCAACAAACAAACACACATCCAGTCAGCGGCAGTCCTGTGGGTGAAAACACCTGGTTGATAAGAGAGGTGGGAAGGAGAATGGCAAAAATCGTGCACGCTAACAGGCACTAACAGGCCGGCCACAAACAGACACATAACGGCGCAGTACAACAGCGGTGAGCAGAACGGCATCTCGGAACGCACAACTCGTCGATCCTTGTCACGGACGGGCTATTACAGCAGGCGACCACACCGGGTTCCACTGCTATCAGCTAAAAACAAGAAGAAGACACTCCAGCGGACACACGATCACCAACACTGGACAATTAAGGCGTGAAAAAAACATTGCCTGGTCCGATGAATCAAATCAAATCAAATGTTATTTATCATATGCGCCGAATACAACAGGTGTAGACCGTACCGTGAAATGCTTACTGACAAGCCCGGGTTCCTGTGGCGTCGTGCTGATGTCAGGATTTGGTGTTAGCAGCATGAGTCCATGGCCCCATCTTGCCTGGTGTCAATGGCTGGTGGCTGGTGGTCAGGTGGTGTAATGGTGAGGGGGAATGTTTTCCTTGGGCAGGTTAGGTCCCTTGATAAATAAACGTAATAAACTGGCTACCGGGTACACACTGCCATATACTACACAGCAGTCCAGCAGTCCTCTCCCTCACGGCCTTACCCAGCCAACAGCCTGATCCAACAAACCTATTAGAAACTATTATTACATTTTTTTTAAAGCAAAAATAATGTTCCCTTCTCATATTCCACTAATAAGCTGCTGCCTGTGGTACTTTAAAATCACTGCCAGAGGAGAGAGAACGAGATGAAGAGAGCGCGATACGGAGAGAACGAGACAGAGAGAGAGAAATATATTGAACAAATATATAAATGCAACATGCAACAATTTCAACGATTTTACCGAGTTACAGTTCAGGAAATCAGTCAATTTAAATAAATCAATTAGGTCCTAATCTATGCATTGCACATGACTGGGCAGGGGATCAACCAATCAGAATGAGTTTTTCCCCCACAAAAGAGCTTTACTACAGACAGAAATTACTCCTCCGTTTCATCAGGTGTCTGGGTGGCTGGTCTCAAACGATCCCACAGGTGAAGAAGCTGGATGTGGAGGTCCTGGGCTGGCGTGATTACATGTGGTCTGCGGTTGTGAGGCTGGTTGGACGTACTGCCAAATTCTCAAAAATAATGTTGGAGGTGGCTTATATGAGAAATTAATATTCAATTTAATGGCAACAGCTCTGGAGGACATTCCTGCAGTCAGAATGCCAATTACATGCTCCCTCAAAACTTGAGACATCTGTGGCATTGTGTTGTGTGACAAAACTGCACATTTTAGAGAGGCCTTCTATTGTCTTCAGCAAAAGGTGCACCTGTGTAATGATCATGCTGTTTAAATCAGCTTCTTGATATGCCACAGCTATCAGGTGGATGGATTATCATGGCAAAATAGAAATGCTCACTAACAGCAATGTAAACTAATTTTGTGCACAACATTTAGGAGAAATAAGCTTTTTGTGCAGTATGGAAAGTTTCTGAGATCGTTTATTTCAGCTCATGAAACATGGGACCAACGTTTCTGATTTTGTTAGATAGAGAGCGGGGGGGGGGGGGGGGGGGGGCTGCGTTCCAAATGACATCACTATTTCCTGGACAAAAGCAACGCTCTACGTTGGATACACAGATTAGGGTATTTTGTATGTATGTCCCCCTTTACCACTAGACTGAAATGTTCTAATTGATATGGTGCTGCATTACACAATGCAGATCATCCGTTTATTTACGCAGACCTAAGTGGTCAGCACCAGAGGATGTCATAGCATTATGTGATAATGTCAATATCATTACTGTGACATACAGTTCAATTAGACATTACTCGTCTTCCAAATGCCAGGCAACATTTACTCACCCTTCTGTTTTTCACACTGGGTGAAATTGTGTTTTTTAAATTTTATTTTAAAGTATATATGCTGAATGTCACCAATGAGCCAAACTAAACTCACATGTACAATAGATACATGGTTCTCCTGCTTGGCCCACAGCACTAAGCTGTTCCATACTAAACTCACATGTACGATACATGGTTCTCCTGCTTGGCCCACAGCACTAAGCTGTTCCATACTAAACTCACATGTACGATACAGGGTTCTCCTGCTTGGCCCACAGCACTAAGCTGTTCCATACTAAACTCACATGTACGATACATGGTTCTCCTGCTTGGCCCACAGCACTAAGCTGTTCCATACTAAACTCACATGTACGATACATGGTTCTCCTGCTTGGCCCACAGCACTAAGCTGTTCCATACTAAACTCACATGTACGATACAGGGTTCTCCTGCTTGGCCCACAGCACTAAGCTGTTCCATACTAAACTCACATGTACGATACAGGGTTCTCCTGCTTGGCCCACAGCACTAAGCTGTTCCATACTAAACTCACATGTACGATACATGGTTCTCCTGCTTGGCCCACAGCACTAAGCTGTTCCACTAAGCTGTTCTCCTGCTTGGCCCACAGCACTAAGCTAAACTCACATGTACGATACATGGTTCTCCTGCTTGGCCCACAGCACTAAGCTGTTCCATACTAAACTCACATGTACGATACAGGGTTCTCCTGCTTGGCCCACAGCACTAAGCTGTTCCATTCTTCATCTCCAGCTACCTTAGTCAATATCCATCCTCCCTCTCTGACAAAAACTCCATACATGTTGTGATTTGACAAAGTCAACTCTTCTTGTTGAATGGCTGTGTCTCTGAACTCTGTCTGACCTATATGTTTTACATGCTTCCTCCGTCTTTCTCTGTTTTGATCTCCTCTCCCTTCCCTCTCTCCTCTCCTCTCCCTTCCCTCTCTCCTCTCCTCTCCCTTCCCCTCTCCTCTCCTCTCCCTCTCCCCTCCCCTCCCCTCCCCTCCCCTCCCCTCCCCTCTGCTGATTTTCAGCAATAGGGGCAGTTCCACTGCGACTGCCGGTGCTGAGTGAGGATAATTGGTCTCTCCTGAGGCCCTGGCTGTAACATGCTGAGACGGTTCCTGGTCCAAAGGCAACTTCCTCCATCAGAACCAGAGATTCTGCTTGCAATGTGGCTTCTACTCTGGTTGAGATATAAATTCCAGTCAAACATACATGGAGGAAACTGAGGAGGAGGAGGAGAATACACTGAGGAGGAAGGAGGAGGAGAACACACTGAGGAGGAGGAGAATACACTGAGGAGGAGAATACACTGAGGAGGAGGAAGGAGGAGGAGAACACACTGAGGAGGAGGAGAATACACTCAGGAGGAGGAAGGAGGAGAAGAACACACTGAGGAGGAGGAAGAAGGAGGAGAACACACTGAGGAGGACGAAGGAGGAGGAGAATACTCTGAGGAGGAGGAAGGAGGAGGAGAATACACTGAGGAGGAGGAAGGAGGAGGAGAATACTCTGAGGAGGAGGAAGGAGGAGGATAACACACTGAGGAGGAAGGAGGAGGAGAAAACACTGAGGAGGAGGAAGGAGGAGGAGAATACACTGACACTGAGGAGGAAGAATACTCTGAGGAAGAGGAGAATACTCTGAGGAGGAGGAAGGAGGAGGAGAACACACTGAGGAGGAGGAGAATACACTGAGGAGGAGAATACAATACTCTGAGGAAGAGGAGGAGAACACACTGAGGAGGAGGAAGAGAGGAGACACACTGAGGAGGAGGAAGGAGGAGGAGAATACTCTGAGGAGGAGGAAGGAGGAGGAGAATACACTGAGGAGGAGGAAGGAGGAGGAGAATACTCTGAGGGGGAGGAGAATACTCTGAGGAGGAAGAGGAGGAGAATACTCTGAGGATAATTAGAATACTCTGAGGGGGAGGAGAATGCTCTAAGGAGAAAGCGAATACTCTGAGGAGGAGGAGAATAATCTGAGGAGGAGAATACACTGAGGAGGAGGAGAATACTCTGATGGAGGAGGAGGAGGAATACTCTGAGGAGGATGAGAATACTCAGAGGAGGAGGAGAATACTCAGAGGAGGAGGAGAATACTCTACTCTGAGGAGGAGGGAGGAGGAGAATACACTGAGGAGGAGGAGAATACTCTGAGGGGGAGGAGAATACTCTGAGGAGAAAGTGAATACTCTGAGGAGCAGGAGAATACTCTGAGGAGGAGGAGAATAATCTGAGGAGCAGGAGAATACTCTGAGGAGGAGGAGAATACTCTGAGGAGGAGGCGAATACACTGAGGAGAAAGAGAATACTCTGAGGAGGAGGGAGGAGGAGAATACACTGAGGAGGAGGAGAATACTCTGAGGGGGAGGAGAATACTCTGAGGAAGAGGAGAATACTCTGAGGAGAAGGAGAAAACACTGAGGAGGAAGAGGAAGGAATACTCAGAGGAGGAGAATACTCTGAGGAGGAGGAGAATACTCTGAGGAGGAGGAGGGAGGAGGAGAATACTCTGAGGAGGAGGAGAATACTCTGAGGAGCAGGAGAAGGAGGAGAATACTCTGAGGGGGAGAATACGAATACTGAGGAGCAGGAGAATACTAGGAGGAGGGAGGAGGAGAATACACTGAGGAGGAGGAAGGAGAAAGGAGGAGAGGATACTCTGAGGAGGAGGAGGAGAGGAGGAGGAGGAGAGGATAATCTGAGGAGGAGGAGAATACTCTGAGGAGGAGGAGGGAGGATAGGAAGGAGGAGGAGAAAACACTGAGGAGGAGGAGAATACACTGAGGAGGAGGAGAATACTCTGAGGAGGAGGAGAATACACTGAGGAGGAGGAGAATACTCTGAGGAAGAGGAGAATACTCTGAGGAGAAGGAGAAAACACTGAGGAGGAAGAGGAGGAGAATACTCTGAGGAGAATTAGAATACTCTGAGGGGGAGGAGAATGCTCTGAGGAGAAAGTGAATACTCTGAGGAGCAGGAGAATACTCTGAGGGGTAGGAGAATAATCTGAGGAGCAGGAGAATACTCTGAGGAGGAGGAGAATACACTGAGGAGAAGGAGAAAACACTGAGGAGGAGGGGAGGAGGAGGAGGAGAAGGAGAAAACACTGAGGAGGAAGAGGAGGAGAATACACTGAGGAGGAGGAGAATACTCTGAGGAGGAGAATACTCTGAGGAAGGATATTAGAATACTCTGAGGGGGAGGAGAATGCTCTGAGGAGAAAGCGAATACTCTGAGGAGCAGGAGAATACTCTGAGGAGGAGAATACACTGAGGAGGAGGAGAATACTCTGAGGAGGAGGAGAATACTCTGAGGAGGAGGAGGAGAATACTCTGAGGAGAAAGAGAATACTCTGAGGGGGAGGAGAATGCTCTGAGGAGCAGGAGAATACTCTGAGGAGGAGGAGAATAATCTGAGGAGGAGAATACACTGAGGAGGAGGAGAATACTCTGAGGAGGAGGAGAATACTCTGAGGAGGAGGAGAATACTCTGAGGAGGAGGAGGAGAATACTCTGAGGAGGAGGAGGAGAATACTCTGAGGAGAAACGAATACTCTGAGGAGCAGGAGAATACTCTGAGGAGCAGGAGAATACTCTGAGGAGGAGGAGAATAATCTGAGGAGGAGAATACACTGAGGAGGAGGAGAATACTCTGAGGAGGAGGATAATACACTGAGGAGGAGGAGAATACTCTGAGGAAGAGGAGAATACTGAGGAGAAAGATAATACTCTGAGGAGGAGAGAAGGAGGAGAATACTCTCTGAGGAGGAGGAGGAGGAATACTCGGAGGAAGAGGAGAATACTGGAGGAGAATACTCTGAGGAAGGAGGAGGAGAATACTCTGAGGAAGAGGAGAATACTCTGAGGAGAAGGAGAAAACACTGAGGAGGAAGAGGAGGAGAATACTCTGAGGAGAATACACTGAGGAGGAGGAGAATACTCTGAGGGGGAGGAGAATACTCTGAGGAAGAGGAGAATACTCTGAGGAGAAGGAGAAAACACTGAGAGGAAGAGGAGGAGAATACTCTGAGGAGAATTAGAATACTCTGAGGGGGAGGAGAATACTCTGAGGAGAAAGGAGAATACACTGAGGAGGAGGAGAATACACTGAGGAGGAGGAGAGGAGGAGAATACTCTGAGGAGCTCTGAGGAGAAAGCGAATACTCTGAGGAGCAGGAGAATACTCTGAGGAGGAGGAGAATAATCTGAGGAGGAGAATACACTGAGGAGGAGGAGAATACTCTGAGGAGGAGAATACTCTGAGGAGAAGGAGGAGAATACTCTGAGGAGGAAGAGAAGGAGAATACTCTGAGGAGAAAGAGAATACTCTGAGGGGGAGGAGAATACACTGAGGAAGAGGACAATACACTGAGGAGGAGGAGAATACACTGAGGAGGAGGAAGGAGGAGGAGAATACACTGAGGTGGAGGAGAAAACTCTGAGGAGAAAGAGAATACTCTGAGGAGGAGGAGAATACTCTGAGGAGGAGGAGAACTCTGTGGAAGAGGATAATACTCAGAGGAGAACTCTGAGGAGGAGGATAATACTCTGAGGAGGAGAATACTCTGAAGAGGAGGAGAATACTCTGAAGAGGAGGAGAATACTCTGAGGAAGAGGAGAAGACACTGAGGAGGAGGAAGGGGGAGGAGAATACACTGAGGATTAGGAGAATACCCTGAGGAAAAGGAGAATACTCTGAGGAGGAGGAGAACTCTGAGGGGGAGGATAATACTCTGAGGAAGAGGAGAATACTCTGAGGAGGAGGAGAATACTCTGAAGAGGAGGAGAAAACTCTGAGGAAGAGGAGACTACTCTGAGGAGGAGGAGAACTCTGAGGAGGAGAATAATACTCTGAGGAAGAGGAGGAGAATACTCTGAGGAGGAGGAGAATACACTGAGGAGGAGGAGAATACTCTGAGGAGGAGGAGAAGACACTGAGGAGGAGGAAGGAGGAGGAGAATACACTGAGGAGGAGGAGGAGAAAACTCCGAGGGGGAGGAGAATACTCTGAGGAGGAGAATACTATGAGGAGGAGGAGAATACTATGAAGAGGAGGAGGAGGAAGGAGGAGGAGAATACACTGAGGAGAAAGACAATACTCTGAGGAGGAGGACAATACTCAGAGGAGGAGAATACTCTGAGGAGGAGGAGAATACTCTGAGGAGGAGGAGAATACTCTGAGGAGGAGGAGGAGGAGAATACTCAGAGGAGGAGAATACTCTGAGGAGGAGGACAATACACTGAGGAGGAGAATACACTGAGGAGGAGGGAGGAGGAGGAGGATACTCTGAGGAGGAGGAGAATACACTGAGGAGGAGGAAGGAGGAGGACAATACTCTGAGGAGAATGAGAATACTCTGAGGGTGAGGAGAATACTCTGAGGAGGAAGAGGATACTCTGGGGAGGAGGAGGATACTCTGCGGGTGAGGAGGATACTCTGAGGAGGAGGAGGATACTCTGGGGAGGAGGAGGATACTCTGAGGGTGAGGAGAATACTCTGAGGGTGAGGAGAATACTCTGAGGAGGAGGAGAATGCTCTGAGGAGGAGGAGAATACTCCGAGGAGGAGGACAATACACTGAGGAGGAGGAGAATACACTGATGAGGAGGAAGGAGGATACTCTGAGGAGGAGGAGAATACACTGAGGAGGAGGAAGGAGGAGGACAATACTCTGAGGAGAAAGAGAATACTCTGAGGGGGAGGAGAATACTCTGAGGAGGAGGATGATACTCTGAAGAGGAAGAGGATAATACTCTGAGGAGGAGGAGGATAATACTCTGAGGAGGAGGAGAATACTCAGAGGAGGAGAATACTCTGAGGAGGAGGAGAATACTCTGAGGAGGAGGACAATACACTGAGGAGGAGGAGAATACACTGAGGAGGAGGAAGGAGGAGGAGGATACACTGAGGAGGAGGAAGGAGGAGGAGGATACTCTGAGGAGGAGGAGAATACACTGAGGAGGAGGAAGGAGGAGGACAATACTCTGAGGAGGAGGATGATACTCTGAGGAGGAGGATGATACTCTGGGGAGGAGGAGGATACTCTGGGGAGGAGGAGGATACTCTGAGGAGGAGGAGGATACTCTGGGGAGGAGGAGGATACTCTGAAGGTGAGGAGGATACACTGAGGAGGAGGAAGGAGGAGGATGATACTCTGAGGAGGAGGATGATACTCTGGGGAGGAGGAGGATACTCTGGGGAGGAGGAGGATACTCTGAGGAGGAGGAGGATACTCTGGGGAGGAGGAGGATACTCTGAGGGTGAGGAGGATACTCTGAGGGTGAGGAGGATACTCTGGGGAGAAAGAGAATACTCTGAGGGGGAGGACGGATGAGGAGAATACTCTGAGGAGGAGAAAACTTAGAGGAGGAGGAGAATACTCTTGAGGAGGAGGAAGAGAATACACTGAAGAGGAAGTGGATACACTGGGGAGGAAGATAATACACTGAAGAGGAAGAGGATACACTGGGGAGGAAGATAATACACTGAAGAGGAAGAGGATACACTGGGGAGGAAGAGAATACACTGAAGAGGAAGAGGATACACTGAAGAGGAAGAGGATACACTGAAGAGGAAGAGAATACACTGAAGAGGAAGAGGATACACTGAAGAGGAAGAGGATACACTGGGGAGGAAGAGAATACACTGAAGAGGAAGTGGATACACTGGGGAGGAAGAGAATACACTGAAGAGGAAGAGGATACACTGAAGAGGAAGAGGATACACTGGGGAGGAAGAGGATACACTGGGGAGGTGAAAACCACAAACCATCAGCAACGTCATTGTTTATTGATTGATTAATTGCTAAACAGGAGCAGCCTACAATAGCATAGTAAGCAGCAGTATCGCTTGGCCAGCTCTGGTCACACTACGCATCAGCAAAACCAGTGCTGCTACTCATGAGAAACACTAAACCTCCTGCTGATGTTGCAGTGGTATCCTGCCTCCATAGATAACTGTAGCATCATCCAATGGGCTGCCAACCCTCCAATAACAGGTATCAGTGGTATCCTGCCTCCATAGATAACTGTAGCATCATCCAATGGGCTGCCAACCCTCCAATAACAGGCATCAGTGGTATCCTGCCTCCATAGATAACTGTAGCATCATCCAATGGGCTGCCAACCCTCCAACAACAGGCAGCAGTGGTATCCTGCCTCCATAGATAACTGTAGAATCATCCAATGGGCTGCCAACCCTCCAACAACAGGCAGCAGTGGTATCCTGCCTCCATAGATAACTGTAGCATCATCCAATGGGCGACCAACCCTCCAACAACAGGCAGCAGTGGTATCCTGCCTCCATAGATAACTGTAGCATCATCCAATGGGCTGCCAACCCTCCAACAACAGGCAGCAGTGGTATCCTGCCTCCATAGATAACTGTAGCATCATCCAATGGGCTGCCAACCCTCCAACAACAGGCAGCAGTGGTATCCTGCCTCCATAGATAAATGTAGCATCATCCAATGGGCGACCAACCCTCCAACAACAGGCAGCAGTGGTATCCTGCCTCCATAGATAAATGTAGCATCATCCAATGGGCTGCCAACCCTCCAACAACAGGCAGCAGTGGTATCCTGCCTCCATAGATAAATGTAGCATCATCCAATGGGCGACCAACCCTCCAACAACAGGCAGCAGTGGTATCCTGCCTCCATAGATAAATGTAGCATCATCCAATGGGCTGCCAACCCTCCAACAACAGGCAGCAGTGGTATCCTGCCTCCATAGATAAATGTAGCATCATCCAATGGGCGACCAACCCTCCAACAACAGGCAGCAGTGGTATCCTGCCTCCATAGATAACTGTAGCATCATCCAATGGGCTGCCAACCCTCCAACAACAGGCAGCAGTGGTATCCTGCCTCCATAGATAAATGTAGCATCATCCAATGGGCTGCCAACCCTCCAACAACAGGCAGCAGTGGTATCCTGCCTCCATAGATAAATGTAGCATCATGCAATGGGCGACCAACCCTCCAACAACAGGCAGCAGTGGTATCCTGCCTCCATAGATAAATGTAGCATCATCCAATGGGCTGCCAACCCTCCAACAACAGGCAGCAGTGGTATCCTGCCTCCATAGATAACTGTAGCATCATCCAATGGGCGACCAACCCTCCAACAGGCAGCAGTGGTATCCTGCCTCCATAGATAACTGTAGCATCATCCAATGGGCTGCCAACCCTCCAACAACAGGCAGCAGTGGTATCCTGCCTCCATAGATAAATGTAGCATCATCCAATGGGCTGCCAACCCTCCAACAACAGGCAGCAGTGGTATCCTGCCTCCATAGATAAATGTAGCATCATGCAATGGGCGACCAACCCTCCAACAACAGGCAGCAGTGGTATCCTGCCTCCATAGATAAATGTAGCATCATCCAATGGGCTGCCAACCCTCCAACAACAGGCAGCAGTGGTATCCTGCCTCCATAGATAAATGTAGCATCATCCAATGGGCGACCAACCCTCCAACAACAGGCAGCAGTGGTATCCTGCCTCCATAGATAACTGTAGCATCATCCAATGGGCTGCCAACCCTCCAACAACAGGCAGCAGTGGTATCCTGCCTCCATAGATAAATGTAGCATCATCCAATGGGCGACCAACCCTCCAACAACAGGCAGCAGTGGTATCCTGCCTCCATAGATAAATGTAGCATCATCCAATGGGCGACCAACCCTCCAACAACAGGCAGCAGTGGTGGGAAGCTTGGCAAAAAAAACAAAAAAAAACAAACGTAAGGAATTCCTTGGCTAATTAATTAGCACTATACCATTTGTATTATCTGAATAATGTCTGAGATATTATTTCCCCCCCCCCCCCCCCCCCCCAGTCTTGACAACAACTGTAGCCACCAGTAGCTAGGTTTTGAAATTGGTAGGTACCATAGCAGTGGTACACTTCACATGAACCTATCCTGATTATTGACTCAAAGTCATTGAACACAAAAACACAAAAAACTAAGGCAAATAACAAGTCATGTACACTGAGTATACAAAACATTAGGAACTTTCAATGACGGACTGACCAGGTGAATCCAGGTGAAAGATATGATCCCTTATTGATGCCAATTGTTAAATCCACTTCAATCAGTGTAGATGAAGGGGAGGAGAGGGGAGGGTTAAAGAAGGATTTTTAAGCCTTGAGACATTTGAGACATGGATTGTGTATGTGTGTCGTTCAGAGGGTAAATGGGTAAGACAACATATTGAAGTGTCGTTGAACGAGGTATGGTAGTAGGTGCCAGACGCACCGGTTTGTGTCAAGAACTGAAACGCTGCTGGGATTTTCACACTCAACAGTTTCCTGTGTGTATCAAGAATGGTCCACAAACTCAAAGGACATCCAGACAACTTGACACAACTGTGGGAAAGCATTGGAGTCAACATGGGCCAGCATCAAGGGCAAAAGGGGGTGCAACTCTATATTAGGAAGGTGTTCCTAATGTTTTGTACACTCAGTCTATATGTAAGTCTTTATTAGGAAGGTGTTCCTAATGTTTTGTACACTCAGTCTATATGTAAGTCTTTATTAGGAAGGTGTTCCTAATGTTTTGTACACTCAGTCTATATGTAAGTCTTTATTAGGAAGGTGTTCCTAATGTTTTGTACACTCAGTCTATATGTAAGTCTTTATTAGGAAGGTGTTCCTAATGCTTTGTACACTCAAGTCTATGTAAGTCTTTATTAGAAAGGTGTTCCTAATGTTTTGTACACTCAAGTCTATGTAAGTCTTTATTAGGAAGGTGTTCCTAATGTTTTGTACACTCAAGTCTATGTAAGTCTTTATTAGAAAGGTGTTCCTAATGTTTTGTCAACTCAGATTATATGTAAATGGTGCAACTCTAGATTAGAAAGGCATTCCTAATGTTTTGTCCACTCAGCGTATTTGTAAGTGATCATGTTTTGTGACAGATGGTGTCAGAAAGGTCACAGACATGTATGGGGTCCCATCGGATAGGGAACAAGCCATGAGCATCTCTGCTTCGCTCTGGAGGGTCTAACCTTGTGAAGGCTGCCACCAAAGAGCCTTTTGATGTCAGCATGCTGGAGGTATACCCCCCCCCCCCCATACCAGGCTCTAATTCCACAGAGACACACAGCACCCTTCCCCGTGGAGGGAGGGAGACAGCACTTATACCTGGGGAGAAATCAATACTCAACACTCTAGGGAAGCATTCATGGGATATTCACATTCTTTTGAATACAGTAATGATTGTAGGACGGGGGGCGTGTATTACAAATGATCTAATTAAATCAGCAAAAAAAAATAAAAAATCGTCCCTTTTTCAGGACCCTGTCTTTCAAAGATAATCCGTAAAAATCCAAATAAGTAAAAGGTTTTAAACACTGTTTCCCATGCTTGTTCAATGAACCATAAACAATTAATGAACATGCACCTGTGGAACGGTCGTTAAGACACTAACAGCTTACAGGCAATTAAGGTCACAGTTATGAATACTTAGGACACTAAAGAGGCCTTTCTACTGACTCTGAAAAACACCACAAGAAAGATGCCCAGGGTCCCTGAGCATCTGCATGAACGTGCCTTAGGCATGCTGCAAGGAGGCATGAGGACTGCAGATGAGGCCAGGGCAAAAAATTGCAATGTCCGTACTGTGAGACGCCTAAGACAGCGCTACATGTAGACAGGATGGACAGCTGATCGCCCTCGCAGTGGCAGACCACGTGTAACAACACCTGCACAGGATTGGTACATCCAAACATCACACATGCGGGACAGGTACAGGATGTCAACAACAACTGCCCGAATAACACCAGGAACGCACAATCCCTCCATCAGTGCTCAGACCGTCCGCAATAGGCCTGTCTCTAGCCTAATGTTCAGCGGCCTGTCTATAGTCTAATGTCCACAAATACAGTGGGGAGAAGTTGGCAGTATTTGATACACTGCCAACTTTGCAGGTTTTCTTACTTACAAAGCATGTAGAGGTCTGTAATTTTTTATCATAGGTAAACTTCAACTGTGAGAGACGGAATCTAAAACAAAAATCCAGAAAATCACATTGTATGATTTTTAAGTAATTAATTTGCATTTTATTGCATGACATTAGCATTTGATCACCTACCAACCAGTAAGAATTCCGTCTCTCACAGACCTGTTAGTTTTTCTTTAAGAAGCCCTCCTGTTCTCCACTCATGACCTGTATTAACTGCACCTATTTGAACTCGTTACCTGTATAAAAGACACCTGTCCACTCACAAACAGACTCCAACCTCTCCACAATGGCCAAGACCAGAGAGATGTGTAAGGACATCAGGGATAAAATTGTAGACCTGCACAAGGCTGGGATGGGCTACAGGACAATAGGCAAGCAGCTTGGTGAGAAGACAACAACTGTTGGCGCAATTATTAGAAAATGGAAGAAGTTCAAGATGGGGCTCCAAGCAAGATCTCACCTCGTGGAGCATCATTGATCATGAGGAAGGTGAGGGATCAGCCCAGAACTACACGGCAGGACCTGGTCAATGACCCGAAGAGAGCTGGGCCCATAGTCTCAAAGAAAACCATTAGTAGCACACTATGCCGTCATGGATTAAAATCCTGCAGCACACGCCAGATCCCCCTGCTCAAGCCAGCGCATGTCCAGGCCCGTCTGAAGTTTGCCCATGACCATCTGGATGATCCAGAGGAGGAATGGGAGAAGGTCATGTGGTCTGATGAGACAAAAATAGAGCTTTTTGGTCTAAACTCCACTCGCCATGTTTGGAGGAGGAAGAAGGATGAGTACAACCCCAAGAACACCATCCCAACCGTGAAGCATGGAGGTGGAAACATCATTCTTTGGGGATGCTTTTCTGCAAAGGGGACAGGACGACTGCACCGTATTGAGGGGAGGATGGATGGGGCCATGTATCGCGAGATCTTGGCCAACAACCTCCTTCCCTCAGTAAGAGCATTGAAGATGGGTCGTGGCTGGGTCTTCCAGCATTACAACGACCCGAAACACACAGCCAGGGCAACTAAGGAGTGGCTCCGTAAGAAGCATCTCAAGGTCCTGGAGTGGCCTTGCCAGTTTCCAGACCTGAACCCAATAGAAAATCTTTGGAGTGAGCTGAAATATTGCCCAACGACAGCCCCGAAACCTGAAGGATCTGGAGAAGGTCTGTATGGAGGAGTCAAAATCCCTGCTGCAGTGTGTGCAAACCTGGTCAAGAACTACAGGAAACGTATGATCTCTGTAATTGCAAACAAAGGTTTCTGTACCAAATATTAAGAGTTGCTTTTCTGATGTATCAAATACTTATGTCATGCAATAAAATGCAAATTAATTACTTAAAAATCATACAATGTGATTTTCTGGATTTTTGTTTTAGATTCCGTCTCTCACAGTTGAAGTGTACCTATGATACAAATTACAGACCTCTACAATGCTTTGTAAGTAGGAAAACCTGCAAAATCGGCAGTGTATCAAATACTTGTTCTCTCCACTGTATTTTGGTATCTGGCTTGATGACAATCTGTCATTTAAAAAAACGTGTCACTGAGCCGGTAAAGTTCAAGGTTGGTTTCTTTTAGACACAAAGCATGTCTGACTTTTGTTAATAGAAAGGAAATTGTCCAGGCCACGTTTGTCTATTTTAGATTATGAGAATATCATCTATATGCATGCAGCAGCATGTACACTTAAACCACTAGATGCTGCTTTCCATTGTTCCCTTGGGTTTATTATTGGTGATGGTTTTAGAACTCACCATTGTTCCCTTATGTTCATTACCGGTGATGGTTATATAACTCACATTTGGGCCCTTAGGTTTATTACTGGTGATGGTTCTAGAACTCACCATTGTTCCCTAAGGTTTATTACTGGTGATGGTTCTAGAACTCACCATTGTTCCTTACGGTTTATTACTGGTGATGGTTCTAGAACTCACCATTGTTCCCTAAGGTTTATTACTGGTGATGGTTCTAGAACTCACCATTGTTCCCTAAGGTTTATTACTGGTGATGGTTCTAGAACTCACCATTGTCCCTTACGGTTTATTACTGGTGATGGTTCTAGAACTCACCATTGTTCCTTACGGTTTATTACTGGTGATGGTTCTAGAACTTACCATCGTGTTTTGTATCAAAACATAGGTTGGCCCTCTCTGTATGTAAGGAAAGAGCAGCATTCTCTTGTGTTTATCTACAAAACACTCATGCAGAAACTTCTTATGTATCTATCATCATTAATTCAATTTAGACTTAAAAATGACCAATCCCGGTTTCATGCTTGGATGACACTGGAGGCCCCCTTCGGTCTCCACAGAGTTGGGTAAAGCTGCTTTAAAAAAAAGCTCTGAAATTAGATGTTCTGGTCCCTCTGTCAATTCAGAGTAATGACCAGAGACCTTTATGTTGATAAATGTGTCTTGTTTTCTTAATATCTTTTGTAATTTTGTATATTAAATGTCTTTGTTGTATTTACGCAGGGCTCATCTGTAAAACAGACCCTAGACTCATTATAACCTCCTTGTCAAAATAAAGGCTAAATAAATATAACCTGTCTATAGACTGACGTCCACCAGAATAGAACCATCAGTCAATGAGGTTGTTAAGGTATGGTTCTATTTTAACCTGCACCATCAGTCAATGAGGTTGTTAAGGTATGGTTCTATTTTAACCTGCACCATCAGTCAATGAGGTTGTTAAGGTATGGTTCTATTTTAACCTGCACCATCAGTCAATGAGGTTGTTAAGGTATGGTTCTATTTTAACCTGCACCATCAGTCAATGAGGTTGTTAAGGTATGGTTCTATTTTAACCTGCACCATCAGTCAATGAGGTTGTTAAGGTATGGTTCTATTTTAACCTGCACCATCAGTCAATGAGGTTGTTAAGGTATGGTTCTATTTTAACCTGCACCATCAGTCAATGAGGTTGTTAAGGTATGGTTCTATTTTAACCTGCACCATCAGTCAATGAGGTTGTTAAGGTATGGTTCTATTTTAACCTGCACCATCAGTCAATGAGGTTGTTAAGGTATGGTTCTATTTTAACCTGCACCATCAGTCAATGAGGTTGTTAAGGTATGGTTCTATTTTAACCTGCACCATCAGTCAATGAGGTTGTTAAGGTATGGTTCTATTTTAACCTGCACCATCAGTCAATGAGGTTGTTAAGGTATGGTTCTATTTTAACCTGCACCATCAGTCAATGAGGTTGTTAAGGTATGGTTCTATTTTAACCTGCACCATCAGTCAATGAGGTTGTTAAGGTATGGTTCTATTTTAACCTGCACCATCAGTCAATGAGGTTGTTAAGGTATGGTTCTATTTTAACCTGCACCATCAGTCAATGAGGTTGTTAAGGTATGGTTCTATTTTAACCTGCACCATCAGTCAATGAGGTTGTTAAGGTATGGTTCTATTTTAACCTGCACCATCAGTCAATGAGGTTGTTAAGGTATGGTTCTATTTTAACCTGCACCATCAGTCAATGAGGTTGTTAAGGTATGGTTCTATTTTAACCTGCACCATCAGTCAATGAGGTTGTTAAGGTATGGTTCTATTTTAACCTGCACCATCAGTCAATGAGGTTGTTAAGGTATGGTTCTATTTTAACCTGCACCATCAGTCAATGAGGTTGTTAAGGTATGGTTCTATTTTAACCTGCACCATCAGTCAATGAGGTTGTTAAGGTATGTGACTCATTTCAGGAAACTAGGAGTATGTCGCACTTCACTACTTAACAGGAGAACCGTTTGAAATTAAACAAAAAAAATAGAAATGCATTTTTGGGCAGAAATGCCTTCTGGAACATGTGAACTTTCAAGAGCTTTAATAACAAAAGTGTATGCCATCTTTAAATACGAATAGAATTGTTAAATGACTTGCCTAGTTGGTTTAGCAATAGAAAAAGACAGGAATCTTCCCGCTAGCCATGATTGGCTGAGATAATGGATGGGTGGGACATGCTGAGAGATGAGTTTGGATTGGTCTACCATGTAGCATGCTTGTGTCTATAACATGAGCTGCTCATTATGTATAGGTAATCCTTTCTACCGTGGCTTTTTTGAAAAAGATACCTCAAAGACCTTCAAAAGTGTTGCTAATGATCTCCACTTTCTGGAGGACGATTGTGCCATGATGACTCTCTAGGACTCTTAAAAAGGAATAAGATGACGAGGAAATAAGTTGACCGAGTTTTGAAATCAGTGGAATGCCCGGTGGAAGCAGAGTATGACAGCTAACGAGATCGAGAAAATTCTGCCGTTTTATTGCAAATATGTGGAGGTAGTCGAAAAGAGGACACACAAAACACCTGTCTCCCGGATTACATCATCAAACTAAGGGTAACCATGGCATCCGTGACAGAGAGGAAGAAGCATCCATGTGAACACCCATGTGAACGGGTAAGAGTCTAGCTACATTTTAGATATTATACATTTCTAATTTTGCCAGAAAGTTGTTTTCATTGCAAGTTAAAGCGTACTGATAGCTAGCTAGCTAGCTGATGTTAGGTGGCTGGCTTGCGAGCTAACGTTATGTGTATGATCTGTGTAGTAATATTATTTGCAGAAATCCATTTGCATTGCTAGTTATAGACTAATGTTAGCTAGCTAGCTAGCTAGTTGGTTAGCTTTAGCTACCTGCAAATTCATGCATGGTAGTAACGTTATGAGTTGGAATTATGGTTAATTGTTTAGCTAGCTAGCTACCTACAGGTCTAAACAAAAGACTCCACTGTGCAAGTGATCATTTCACTGTACCGTTGACACTTTCTGTATCCTGTCCATATGACAAATAAACATAGATTTGATTTGATATAGTGTGTGTTTACTAGAGACTAATGTGAAGAACAACAAGTTCTAAAATTCTCCAGTAGAATGCCCTGCTTTTATTACATCACACTCACAACCGTAAGTCATTTGTCATTAGCTCGCCATTAACTTGTAAACAATGATCTTGTTGCGAGTTTATTTTCCTGTAGTAATGAATACAAATTAGCTAAAGTTAAGACGTTGTCAGCTATGATATAGTCAATATTTGAACCCGGATAGCCAGCTAACTTAACATTAGCTAACAAGCTAGAAACGAATCAAAACATTGTTTTGAAAGTTGCTTTTAATTGCCTGGTTTCCTAGATTGACATTTACTAAACTCAGTTTTAAACAGATGGGTTTATTGGTTTTAAAATACCCGTTATGCTATTTTGGACCATCAAGCTGCTCATGTCATGCAGCCTGTTGTTTTTGTGTTTCTACTTTTTTCATAACGACAACGACAACTTTGATGTCAGACGACAATAGAATGTTCATGATGTCACCGTGACAACAGTCTACAGACATGTTGATAGACATGTTATAAACCAGACTTTAGTCTTGAAATCTTTGGTTGTTTACTACACTACATTACTCCCTCTGTTTAGCACATGGCCTCACATGTGAATCCTTAAAGAGATGGGTGGGACTAAAGCTTGAGAGGGTGTGAACGATGCTGAATTACAGTTACAGTTTATCAACTTTCAAGGCAGAATAACTTTCCCATTGTTCCTCAACTGTAGTGTAGGATATACCATTTTTCTAGTTCTGAGTCTCTACTTTTATCCAATGTAAAAAAAAAACAATTTCGATTTTTGCTACATAAGACCGAATCGAGCCAATCGGTCAGGTACGGTTACATTTTAACCTGCACCATTAGACATTGAGGAAAAGGGATGTTTTAATTTTAACCTGCACCATTAGACATTGAGGAAAAGGGATGTTTTAATTTTAACCTGCACCATTAGTCATTGAGGATAAGGTATATTTTAATCGTAACCTGCACCATTGTTTCTGTGAATAATTGAGGTCTGAAAAAGGACATTTGAAAGACAGTGCAGGCATATGTTATATTCAATATGGGTTCCTAGGATCATATTACAAACTAAAAAAACAACAATATTCATATAAAACGAGTTACATATTTTTAATTAATTATCCCTCCCCAAAAAATCCATTATCACACAAAACAATTCAAAAACAATTTCTCACTTTTCAATGTTTTAAGATGTTGAGGCATACAGCATTATCTTAATATATCACTTTTCCTACAGTCAGACTACTACTTAGAGTTGAAAATCTAATTATATTATTGGACAGGGTGTCATTAAGTACACTTGTTCACATTATTTCCTGTATGTGGCACAAAAATAACAAATAATATATCCACTTAAGCCCACGGCTAGGGCCATGGTATTATATCCACTGAATGGAGTCCATGGTAATATATCCACTGAATGGAGGCCATGGTAATATATCCACTTAATGGAGGCCATGGTTATATATCCACTGAATGGAGGCCATGGTAATATGTCCACTGAATGGAGGCCATGGTAATATATCCACTTAGAGGCCCATGGTAATATATCCACTGAATGGAGGCCATGGTAATATATCCACTGAATGGAGTCCATGGTAATATATCCACTGAATGGAGGCCATGGTATTATATCCACTGAATGGAGTCCATGGTAATATATCCACTGAATGGAGGCCATGGTAATATATCCACTTAATGGAGTCCATGGTAATATATCCACTGAATGGAGGCCATGGTAATATATCCACTGAATGGAGTCCATGGTAATATATCCACTGAATGGAGGCCATGGTAATATATCCACTTAATGGAGTCCATGGTAATATATCCACTGAATGGAGGCCATGGTAATATATCCACTGAATGGAGGCCATGGTAATATATCCACTTAGAGGCCCATGGTAATATATCCACTTAATGGAGGCCTATGGCTAGAGCCATGGTAATATATCCACTGAATGGAGGCCATGGTAATATATCCACTTAGAGGCCCATGGTAATATATCCACTTAATGGAGGCCATGGTAATATAACCACTTAGAGGACCATGGCTAAGGCCATGGTAATATATCCACTTAGAGGACCATGGCCTAGGCCATGGTTATATATCCACTGAATGGAGGCCATGGTAATATGTCCACTGAATGGAGGCCATGGTAATATATCCACTTAGAGGCCCATGGTAATATATCCACTGAATGGAGGCCATGGTAATATATCCACTGAATGGAGGCCATGGTAATATATCCACTGAATGGAGGCCATGGTAATATATCCACTTAATGGAGGCCATGGTAATATATCCACTGAATGGAGGCCATGGTAATATATCCACTGAATGGAGGCCATGGTAATATATCCACTTAGAGGCCCATGGTAATATATCCACTGAATGGAGGCCATGGTAATATATCCCATGGTAATATATCCACTGAATGGAGGCCATGGTATTATATCCACTTAGAGGCCCATGGTATTATATCCACTGAATGGAGGCCATGGTAATATATCCACTGAATGGAGGCCATGGTATTATATCCACTGAATGGAGGCCATGGTAATATATCCACTGAATGGAGGCCATGGTAATATATCCACTTAGAGGCCCATGGTAATATATCCACTTAATGGAGGCCCATGGTAATATATCCACTTAATGGAGGCCCATGGTAATATATCCACTTAGACGACCATGGTATTATATCCACTTAGAGGCCCATGGTAATATATCCACTTAATGGAGGCCCATGGCTAGAGCCATGGTAACATATCCACTTAGAGGACCATGGCTAAGGCCATGGTAATATATCCACTTAGAGGACCACGGCTAGGGCCATGGTAATATATCCACTTAGAGGGCCATGGCTAGGGCCATAATAATCTGAAATATTTTGAAAATAAAATAAATGATCACGGCACACACTTTAAGTGATCATCCCCACACAGAGTCAGCTTCTCTCCAGTGCAGAACAGAGTAACCAGCCAAAGACTAAAGATCATTTCCCAATGATCAAATTAAAACGTTTTTTTTATTTTTTTAAATCCTCTCTAAGAACGGCTCTATTCATTCTTTCCATCAACTGAATTTCTGAAAACTGATTCATTTAGTCTGGATTTATGTGTGTGGGGGGGGGAGGGGGTAAAACCAAGGAAACATGACACACTCACAAGATGGATGACAGCCTTTGGCTTTACCATTCCAAATCACAAATCTCAACACATCGAATCTCTATCCATGTGCGTATCAGCTACCAGTGGCAGAATGACAAGACAAACTTCCACTGGAATCTCTCGCGGGGTACAGCGCTTGTTTTGTGTCCGGGGGGGGGGGATGTGGCATCTACGGCTTCTAGGCGGAGCCGACCTGTGTGACGTGGCGTCTCCGATCTTCTAGGGGGAGCCGACCTGCGTGTGTGTTTCTGGTCTAGGGGGAGACAGAGCTGGCCTCCTGGTAGATGAAGGAGTAGAGGCTGATGTCAGGACGGCGGGTGAAGCAGCTCTGACACACTGAGCTGTAGTACTGACCCAGCAAACTGTACAGAGCCCCTATGAGACAGAGACAGAGACTATGTCAGATACATCATTCCTTCACCAAACAACCACAGCAGAGAATCTAGAAGAGGGCAAATATTGACAATTAGTATTGCAATTCTTATTGATTTTACAGTTTGTGATTTAATAAAACAAATTGCTTACCAAAATTACATGATTCTATAACCAATATAGTAAGATGTATGCCTTTGCAATGTGCAAAATCCTGCATACATGTCAGTGTTGTACGTATAGAACTACAGAACACTAGACAGTGTTGAATGTATAGAACAACAGACAGTGTTGTATGTATAGAACACCAGACAGTGTTGTATGTATAGAACACCAGACAGTGTTGTATGTATAGAACAACAGACAGTGTTGTATGTATAGAACACCAGACAGTGTTGTATGTACAGAACACCAGACAGTGTTGTATGTATAGAACACCAGACAGTGTTGTATGTATAGAACACCAGACAGTGTTGTATGTATAGAACTACAGAACACCAGACAGTGTTGTATGTATAGAA